>NC_080170.1:21985023-22272079 GCF_950295315.1 Erinaceus europaeus
GAGTGCATATGTTACAGACTCAGCAGTCCAGGCCCAGGTACCATGTTCTTAACCACTAGGTCTCTCTCTTGCCTGCCCCCTGTACACCATGCCTAAGCATGGTATACACCATGTCCACAGCATTTTCCCTCTTTGTAAAGGTGTCTACTTCCTCCACACAAAATAGCAGGAATCATACCATGCCCAGAACACAGAAACACTCAAAATACACTTATTGGAAGCAACAAAATGGTCTATTGATGTTGTCTAGTCACTGGGACTTATGGCCCTACATTTACAGGTTTCTCTGCAAGTGAGGACACTAAAAAATCCCAAAACATACAGATTCAGTAATGAGTCTTAAAAAAAAATGGGAGATGTATGTACAGCTGCTCTTTTTTTCTGGGGTTGGCTTGCTAAATAATTTAAATGGCAGATCCAGAATTTATTTTTTAATACGGCTTTCTAAATAGGAAACTCCAAGACATTAAATTATTTGAGAGCAAGGATCATCTCCTCTCATTTCTTTTCTTTTTCTTTTTCTTTTTCCCGGTGCTGGGACTGCCCAGTAAATACTGAATACGGATACAAACATTCTAGCTACAAAGTTATAAAGAAGAAAACACACTTTTTATCTTAAAGGAGGATGATGTATGGTTAGAAGAAGGGAGCTGAAAGGATTCATTTATGGCTGATCCTTCTTCAGACTATATGCAAAATTTCTCTGTACTAAACTCTTCACTGAAGATCTATCTGCCACTTTCTTCCTTGTCCTACAGATCAACCAACAGTAGTTACTATCATTTTAAAATATCAACCAGATGGCTTTTCAGCTAAGCCTTTTTTCCTTTCACTTAAAATACATATATATATATATATATATATATATATAATTTTTTTTTTTTTATTGCTATCAGGGTTGTCACTGGTGCTTGGTGCCTACACAGTGAATCCACCACTCCTGGTGGCCATTTTTTCCCTCCCCCCCCCTTTATTAGGCAAAACAGAGAAAAACTTAGAGGGAAGTGCATACAACATTTCTTCATCATTTGTGAAGCCCCCCCACCTACCCCCTCTTGCTGCAGGCAAGGACCTGGGGCTTGAACCCAGGTCCTGGCTCGTGGTAGTGTGTGTACTCTACCGTGTGTGCCATCGCCTGGCCCTCAGCTATGCATTTCTTATCGTCAAACACTTCCATGGATACACCTCAGTATCAGGTGCTATCACATTCCACTAGCCTGGCATCTCTCGTCAATTAAATTATCCCAGTTGCTTTGATATCAAGAAGTTATAGCAAGCCTTCTGTTGATAAATATGTATCTTGGACAAAATGGTCATGGCTTCTGTACATGGAGCAAAACTACACAACATATTCAGCTCTAATGAAACTTTAATCATGATCTGATAGTAGGGACTCACAGTACACCCAGGGCAGCTTTTGTGTGGCATGATCTCCATGCTGATTGGAGTAGGGGTAGCACCCTACACCTGACCATCCCTGCCAGCCAGCTGACGTCACTACCGAGCCTCTCTCCGTGTCCACAACGCCCTTCTTCCAACTCCTCACACTCTCTAAGTGGACATGGAGGCCTCGGGTCAGGAACAACGCTCCCAAGAGCTGGATTTAGAGGAGATCACCAGGAAAATCTCATTTCTTGACAAGTGGAGGGAAATCTTTAGCTATCATGGGTAAGATGCTCATATTTTCTCATCTCTCTGGAACCAAAGGGATTTTAGGTGTTTAAGTCATCAGCTTTTACACCTGCTCTGTGCACAGTCTCCACAGATTTACATTTCAAATCCTTCAGGTGTAACTGTTTGTTGACAGAGACTTCCTGAGCAAAATTGTGGTGTGAGGAGGTTTGAGGGGGGTGAGGGTTGAACAGACTGAGTCATTTATTTGATGTTTTCCTCTTTCATTTATAGGCTGGGAACCAATAATACAACTCCTCAGGTAATTACTTTTCTTAAAGCCAATGTGTTTGCCTCTAGTTGCATCTTCAAACAATCACATTAGCAGCACAATCTGCATTTATTCTCCACACAGAATGCCACTCAGGCACCAGCATTTAATGTTTGAAAACATTAAACTAGAAAGCCTGTGGAAGATCTTTTCTTGTGCTTTCTTTTTTCATAATAATAATAAAAAAAAAACTCTTCCTACTTTTAAGAACCACTTTTGATCACTAAGAGCACCATATGGTTATTATTTTAGGGGAAAAAGCATTAAAATCTAGAGTTCCTACATTTGTTAAATAGGACTGGGTTCTGACAAACCAGTGTCTCTGAAGAAAAATAGTTTTGAAAATAGTTATCATCTTTACTCAGCTTGTGAAAAACTGCTTTCCTTAACCATTTTCAAATAAAGTAAAGATGCCTAGATTTAAGTGTTAAAAAGTCATTTTGAAATCTGTTACACAATATGGAGAATCGTGTCTTTATGCCATGCAAACTTAACAGGTTAGCAGATAATGGACCTTGTGCCTCAGACAGTAATCACTAGGCACACAGAGCACCAAATATTAAGGTGATTTTCCTGGTGCTAGTATATGAAGTGATCAGGCAATGGAATTATTAATATTTTAACTGTAATATTATAAACCACCTTGCTCCAGTAACCTGTGATCAAAAGACTTATTTCTACTAAAACGCTCTTGACCAAAGTCTAAATTGGAATCTGGGAGATAATGTGTCTATTTTAGTTCTGGAGGTATTAAATGGAGATAGCTTCCATTTGGGGGAATAAAATATTCAAAAGATAAAACAATCTTTGAAGAGAAAAAATAAGTTTAATGCTTTACACAAGATGTGGAAAACCCACTGCCACAAATATAAAGATTTTCCATTCGATTTACAAAACACATCTCTTCCCATCAGCAGCCTGTGACTTGGATTCTGTGTTTCTGAGATAAGAAAGCATCTTTGCCTTGAGGGCTGCAGGAAAACCAAGGCAGTTTCCTGCATATTTCAGAGACCAATAGGGCAGATTGGTTTCATGATATTAGTACCAAAATTAGGCAAATTGGAAGAAGGCTAGATGCTAGCTTTAAGTGCTATCAGAATCAGCCAAGAAAAGTAAAAATAGGTATTTTTTTTCTTGAAGGTAGGGGTATTTTTTTAAGGAAGAAAATTATCATGACTTATTGGGGAAATGAATCTGAGAGAATTACAAGGAGAAAATCTGACTTCCCTTTCAGCTAGTTAAGAACATGAACATAATGAGAAAATACCTGGGACAAGCTGGCAAGATTCATTCTTTGTTTATAAAATGTTGTCTTCTCAAAACAAGAGAAGGTGACATTGACATTCTTCTGGAAACATAATTTCAAGTCAAGGTTTTGATAGCATTAATTATGTTTCCATAGTTACGTTTAACCTCTCCTCATCAGATAAAACTTATGAGAAAGCCCTTTGACACCGACACTGAAATTTTTCTACCTCTCTTTCTGCCTCTCTTATTGCTATTTATTACCATTTTAGACATCTTTTTTGAAAGAGACATTTTCTGCACACTGATATTTCAGAAAGAAAGAGGAAAGTGGGAAGAAATGTTATTACCAGCTCTGTTTGCTTTGTGATTTTTATTATTTTTAATGGTGGTGTTTTACACAGAGTCACAGAGGCAGCCATATATCTGCAGATGAAACTGAGCATGGAACAGGAATAGCTCAGCCCAAGGGACAAGGATATATGCCATCGATCAGCCTTTGTCCTATTCCCAAACCCTCCGTCATCTCTTCAAAATTAAGAGGCTTCCCTATCTCTCTGGCAATGGCTATGGTAAGTGTAACTCGTCAATTAAACATAAAATGAAACGTAATATCCCCCAAACAACAATGCTGGGGAATCTTATCTGCTGTCATGTGAGAGTATTACTGAAGATAAGACTACCGACTATTGTTATTAGTAAAAGGAAAATATAATTAAAATGACTTATTCATGGTATTTGTCAAGGACACACTACACCCTTTTCCTTCCAAATGCAGTCTCTCTCTTTCTCTCTGTTTCATTTTTGCAAGTAACAGTTAAATTGAAGGACATGAGGGAGTTAAATTCAAATTCATTGTTCCAGATAGTGCAGACCCACTAAATGGCAGGTGAGACTTAGTGACTAGAACCAATCCCAGGACCAGTATATAGTTTTCTAGGGCTGACTGCTAATATATTGATTTGAAAAGAATCCAACACGGTGAATCAAGAAGTTCTCTTTTTATAGAAAGACAGAAAGGCAGAGAGAATGTGAAAGGGATCACGGCTCCGAAGGCTCCTACAGTATGGTGGGGGCCAGGCTCTAAACTGGGGTGAATGCATACAGCACTTCAGGGACCATTTGAATCCATTCCAAATGACCAGGACAGATTAAGTGGATGAGAACCCAGGCAGGACACACAATGAGCAACTCCTCTTTGGATCTAGCAGTCTGGGCCTGGAAGCCAAGATTAACTATTGTGACCACATGGGTATAGTTGAAAATAGGAAGCAAAGCCAGGAATGGGGCAGGGCTGGGGATGGAGGGAAGATGGAGAAGGCCAGCATGGGGGACTGACCCCTCCAAATGGACTGACCTCCAAAGTGGCCCTTTGATGGGAGTAAAGCCCAGAGCTTCCCAGGACAATGCCCCCATGTTCTCCTACAGGGACAGAGAGGAACTTTCCCACATGCATCCCTCTGGCTTTTATCCTGAAGTGTCAAACATCAAATTAGCATCAGCCTCCCTAGAAGAGGCAGGCAGAGCAGTAGAACACTGGGCTTGCAAGCATGAATTCTGAGCACTACATATGCCAGACTAATGTTCTGACCTCTCTCTTTCATGAAATAGATTTAAAAAAAAAAACTGATATCAGACATACTGGTAGGAAAAAAAAGAACCAACTTTACTACAAACATACAGAGATCTAGAATCTACATAGATGTAGATTCTAAAACCCATGGCACGAAATGAGGGTTTATATTCTGAACTATGGAGTGATGGGGAACTTCAAAGAGAGAAGAGAGAGGGGACTTGTGTGAGAAAGAGAGAAACACTTCCATAGCAAAGAGCAGGTGCTTTGTAGCAAGTCATCTGCCCTGCTATATTGATTGATTTTTCCAACAGAAAGCTTATTTCTGCATCCAGGATTAATCTCAGTGACAGATACCTGCACTGCATGTATAAGACCCAAGGTTCCATCTCTGACACCATACATACAAAAAAATCAAATAAATGAGAAAGGTCATTTCTGATAAAAAAAAAAAAAAATCCTAGTTCTCAGTAATATCCTCAATATTTCATTTCTAAGTGGCTTAAAGAAAAAGTAAATTTCTCATAAGTCTGTGGGACCTCCAGAACTGCATTCAAAATAATCCGCATACCATCCAGTTATCTACATGCCCAGGAGATACCCCCTTCCTACTCCCCTGCACACAGCATTCTGGAATCTGAGGCTGGGACCCCTTTCAGGTCCCTGAGGACAGAGTTAGGGGAGGTGCTTCCTTCCTGAGGACAGGGGCCACACACCTGGACACACCTGTGAAAGCCCCCAGGGCCAGCCCCACCATCCCCCTCAAGACAAAGACCCAAAATGCCATGCTCATACAGAGCCTTGTCTATACTGCAAAGCACACAGGTTTCTGTTGAGGAGATCGGTGGGCACAGGAACCCTTGTAGGGTAGCCACACTGCCTCCTCTGTCTACTTTTTCAGTCTGAGGCTGGGCAGGCCCCAACGGTGGTGCTTTTAACCTTCAACACAACCCTTTCCTTAATTTCTTCAGACAGGTATTTCCAGATATAGGAACTACAAACCCACTCCGTTCATGTTTGCAGAGCTGGAGCCTTATGCATGCAGTGTGGCCCATTTCTTTAATTCAGAGAGAGAAAGAGAGAGAGAGAGAGAGATACCACAACACCAGAGCTTCATCTGTTCCCATAGCATCTCCTACGTAGAGTTGGGGTTTGCACCTGGGCTTCACATGCATGGATATGGGCAGCCTCCATATCCAGTGAGTTATCTCTCTACCCCTTCCCCATCTTTAACTCTTTCTTTCTTTCACAAATAGCATCACTGGCTCCAGGAAGTGACTTTCTTTACCACCACATCTGCAGCAAAAGATGCTGTGGAACGTATTGGTTGGGAAGCCCACTTACTCTTTCTCATTTTCAAAAATCCTTTTTCCTCAATTTCCCTTTCTTCGGTTCCTCAAATGATTACATCATAGGCAGATGGCTTGGCAAGGCTCTCATGAGATGTTGTGCTGGGTCCTTGGCCTCCCAGCTTTGGCCTGTGTCTCATGCTCCTCTCTCTGACCTGATCTGGACAGAGGAAGTGTGACCTGTCAGTATCTCTAGCTATCAGTGATTATCCTGCCTGCAGGGAAGATCCAGACGTCAGAAGAGCTGTCTGGACTTTACTCGATAACAAACAATCTATACTAAAAGTGAGTTATGAGGAGCTGAGAGATAGCTCATCCAGTCGAGTGTGCACTGCACCGTTTGTGAGGATGCTGGTTTAAACCCTCAGCACCACATGGGAGCACAATACACAACACCAAGGGGAAGTGCCATGAAGAGTAGAATGGTGCTGTGGTGTCTCCCCTCTTCCTCTCCCTCTCTCTTATCTGAAATTAGAAGCAAAGAGGAAAAAGAGTCTGCCAGGAGAGACAGAGCCCTTACAGAGAGAGAGGGAGAGGGAGAGGGAGAGGGAGAGGGAGAGGGAGAGGGAGAGGGAGAGGGAGAGGGAGAGGGAGAGGGAGAGGGAGAGGGAGAGGGAGAGGGAGAGGGAGAGGGAGAGGGAGAAGGAAAGATCCTCTGAATGACTTTTTTTTTTTTTTTACATGTACATGTATCTGGAAATAGGCTATTTTGTGTGGGGGGATAAAATGAGTGGGAAGAGGACAGAGGGTAGATAGCATAATGGTTATGCAAAGAGACTCTCATGCCTGAGGCTCCAAAGTCCCAGGTTCAATCCCCCATACCACCATAAGCCAGAGCTAAACAGTGCTCTGGTTAAAAAATTAAAAAAAAAAAAAGAGTAGGAAGTGTGATTTGGTATTGGCATATGTCTGTATATGCAGAGAGATATTTCAGAAGAAATCATAAGCTAAAGTGAGGGCACAGGGGAGGTCGCGCAGGAAGGAAACTGGGTGTTTGGATGGGAGGAAACTTTTTCTCAGAATATCTTTTGTTTTCTCCAGATGTTGAACTCTGGTAATACACTGTCTATTTAAAAATAATGCACACAAATTTTGAAAATAGAAAAAAAAAAAAAAAAGGATTCTCAGATGTTTCCAAAGCCTGCTGCTTTCTCTTCCTATGGTAGGATTCTGGGTCTGACTTCCCCTACTTGTCTATTAACACAAAGGAGGCTTTCAGGACTAGCCCTTTGTTGAGGGACAATGCAGGACACAGGGGGGCCTGAGGAGCACTGACACTTTGTTTTCACTGGGTTTGCACACAATGGAACTGGGATGTACACTAGCACACTTTTGTTTTAACTGAGGTGCATGTTGGTGGGGGTTTTTCTCACTACACTTCTGTCCTATCCAACAACAATAATAATGACAACAACAAAAATGGGAAAAATGACCACCAGGAGCAGTGGATTCGTAGTGCAAGCACTGAGCCCCAGCAGTAACCTTAGAGACAAAAAAAAAAAAAAAGAAAGAAAGAAAAGAAAAAGAAAAAGAGAGAGAGAAATGAAAAGGAAAGGAAAGAAAGAAGAGAGAGGAGTTACCTCCATTGGGCCAATGAAAAGTGGGCCCCGGTGTGACATAAGAAGAGTGTAAAGAGAAGGTCTTGGTCTTTCATTTTGGACCAGGTTCGTGGGAATCTGTCCCCTGAGCTTTAACCCTAACTTTAACTGTAACTTCACTTTTGCACAAAACTCGTCTTGGACTGTAATAAAAAACAAATTTAGCAACTGCACACCTGTCACATGTGTCTTCTTGAAATGCTTTTCCACCGAAACTGTGTCAGACCCCAAAAGGGAATCCTACCTCTACAAACCCTTCTACACCTTCCCTTTGGAAGAGATTGGGAGACAGAAGAATCAGAGGACCAAGACAGAGTGGATGCAATGTTAAGGGAAAGTCAGAAGTACAAATCATTGACTTTTCTTTCATTCTTTTATTTTCTTTCATTCTTTTATTTTCTTTCATTCTTTTATTTTCTTTCATTCTTTTATTTTCTTTCTTTCTTTCCTTTCCTTTCCTTTTCATTTCTCTCTCTTTTTTCTTTTTTTCCTTTTTCTTTTTGTTGCCTCCAGGGTTACTGCTGGGGCTCGGTGCTTGCACTAAGAATTCAATGCTCGTGGTGGTCATTTTTCTATTTCTGTTGTTGTTTCTGTTGTTGGATAGGACAGAAAAACTGAGAGAGCAGGGGAAGACAGAGAGGGGAGAGAATGAGAGACGCCTGCAGACCTGCTTCACTGCTTTGCAAAGTGACTCCCCTGCAGGTGGGGAGCCAGGAGCTCAAACAGGAATACTTATGCTTTGCACTATATGCACTTACTGCCCGGACCTGGATCATTTACTTTTGAAAGAAAGAAAGAAAGAAAGAAAGAAAGAAAGAAAGAAAGAAAGAGGAGCGGGATTAAAAAAATAAAGAAGGGGCGGAGATAAAAAAAGAAATATGAAGAGAGAGAAAGTAAGGAAGGAAGAAAAGGAAAGGAAGAAATGGAGGAAAGAAAAGGAGAGAGGAGGAAGAGAAGGAAAAAGAGGAGGAGGAATAAGAGGAAGAGGAAGAGAAGGAGGAAGAAGAGAAGGAGGAAGAAGAGAAGGAGGAAGAAGAGGAGTAAGAAGAAGAGGAGGAGAAGAGGAAGAAAGAGGAGAAGAAAAGAATTTGGACTTTGTCCTATTACATGGGTCAGGTCATAGTGTAGCCTTTAAATAGCAGTAGCATTAGTTAACCACACTCTGGGATTTAAAGATGGCAAGCCTTGAGCTCCTGGACCTATTAATCCTACAGAGGTGGTTTGGGAAATTTGACTGATTCTAATCACCTGTTCAGTTATAAAAGTTATTGGGTACATACACCCCTTTAAGGATGCCTGTTGAAGTTTTCTGATCCCAGGCTTCTTGATACTTGTTGTTAGTAGAAATTCTATTGATCTTACCTGAAGCCTCCATGTTTACAACACATGTCTGGTTGAGTGTTAACAGACACCCCACTCCCTACTAAGCAAGGTTTCAGGCTCTCCTTGTCACAACTCCCTCCTCTTTAAGGCACAAGTGTGACTAGTGTCACAGTTATAATGGCAGCCCACAGGCCTTGAGATTATGCAAAATGCTTATCTTTAAGTCAGACTTCTGGCTACTTCCCTGAAGGGCTTGGGGTTTGTGCATAATAGAGTGACCTGAATATTTCTTGAGGCATCAGAGAATTGCACCTGACTAATGACATTCAGACAAAGACTACTGTCATCAAGGTTTAACACACTCTTGAAGTCGCCCACACCTTGAAAGTAATTTGTGTGTTGACAATTGCTCCTGGATTGTTTTACATCTTTGATCTTCCTGTTCCTTTTGATGTGAGGTAATTTTGTCAATAAACACTGCTGAGAGTTCTGATAGGGACACACTTGACATTCTTCCATCTTGAGGTGTCTAGGTGCTCTCACTCCAGTGCTAGGAGAGCCTGAGGGTGCTTCTTCCTGAGCAAGTGCTCTCTGGGTTGGAGAGAACTCAACTGGAGCCAACCTAGGCTGCTGCGTGGGAGAGGGATCAGGAACTCGTGCCGAGCTAACATCACAGGAGATACACTCTGGAACTCTCAGAGCCGGAAGGCAATCCCAAGTGTGTTAAAACAGAAGAGCAGCTGTATATACACTTGCCAAGTAGGGTGAAAACAGGATGTGACGTAAGAGGGTGGAGCAAAAAGAGAGTGGTGGAAATCCGGGTGACTACGAGAGGAGGCAGAGCAAAAAGACATCATGAACCAATGGGATTAAACCAATGCCCTGCAGGCAGGGCAGTTCCTAGGTAACTGGTTATGTAAATAGACTGCAGGGATAAGCAGGGGGAAGCTGGCGTACTGCCCAATACTCCAGACTCCAGCTAAGTTCCAGGCAGACACACTACTAGATGCTGAATGTGACAACTAAGATAGAAAGGTCCTAGGGCTCACTGTTTCCAAAATCCCTGATTGCAAGATGGGCCAGTAATATTTATTTTACTTATTTATTTATTTATTTATTTATTATGAGAGAGAGCTCTGTTTAGCCCTGGCATGGGATGGCATCTGAGAGTGAACTTAGGCTGTCTGGGACCTCAGATATGTAATTCCTGTGCTCTACTAGTGAATGAGATCTTCCCCAGTGCTTTTACTTATTTATTTATTTATTTATCTGATTCCAGGGTTATGACTGGGGCTTGGTACCTGCATTCCAAATCCATTGCTCCTGGAGGCCATCTTTTTTCCATTACTGTTGTTGGATATGATAGAAAAATTGAGAGAGATGGGGAAGACAAAGATGGGGAGAAAAATACAGACACCTACAGACCTGCTTCACTGCTTGTGAAGTGACCTCCCTGCATGTGGGGATCCCAGGGCTCAAACAGGGACCCTTGTGCTGGTCCTTGCGCTTTGCACTATGTGTGCTAAACCCGCTGTGCTACCGCCCGGCTCCCTCCCCAGTGCTTTTATTATTATTTGTTATTAATAGTATTTTACAAAATTGTGCCCCAGTGCTTTTCAAGGCAAGAAGAGATGTAGAGAAGCTTTAAAGAGAATTCTTCCACTTTGAGTCGGTGAGATGGGAGACAGCCAGATAGGGACAGGAAGTTATAGGCAAACTCTTAAGGGTCAAGGAAGTCAAGGGAAGGAGATGGCATCTGCTCGCAGAGAGGTTCAGGATCTCTGTCTTCTAGGGTGTGACAGTGTGTGTTTGTATATGTGAATGTGAGTGAACATTTGTATTCTTATGTGTTCTGGTATGGATGAAAGCAAATGTGCATGTGTGCATGAGTGTGTTTTCAAGTGAGACTGTGTGTGAATATGGATGTGTGTACAAGTGTGTGCACACACGTATGTGTGTGAAATAATGATCATAATCATTATCATCATCACTGCAATCGAGAGAGTATTCATTACAAACCCTGGAAAACTGGAAATCCTGGAACAGAGGAGAAACAGAACTGTGCTGGATTGTGTTGAATCATCGTGATCATCTGAGTCAGTTACTGGGACCACTTACCCTTTGTGTCTGGTCACCAGGCAGCATGACCGCACGGGCATGCCGCTGTCTATGTGTCAGCTGGATTGTGTTGTAAACTGCATCTGGTATCTCCGGAAAGCAATTCCATTTGATATATAAGTGAACACCACATAGGTAAGAGAAGGCATTCTGTTGTCACACCAGCTGCCACTCTGTCCCAGGTCTCTCAAGGGTGCATCTGGAATGAGAGTTCCCTAAATTGGAGGTGGCAGCAACAGAAACAAGAAATAGGTGGCTTTAAGAGATCACTCAGCATTAGTGTACAGAACTTTTGTATCTGAGAGCCTAGAGGGTTCAGGTTTAATCCTTAGAACTGCCATATGCCAGAGTTGAGAAGTATTCTAGTCTCTCTCTGATCTAAAAAAAAAAAAAAAAAAAAAAATCTTTTAAACAAATATGTATCTTTTGTCCTAATTTTTTTTTAATCAGAGCATGAGAGTTTCTTTGCATAACCATTAAGCTATCTCCCCCACCCAATATATATATATATATATGTATATATACATATATATATTTAAATATATATATATATTTAAATATATATATATAAATATATATATTTATATATATATACATATATATATTTAAAAGAGAGATTGAAGTGCTTTTGCTTAGAAGATTTTTAAAATTGAATATGAACTCTAAGTCATTTTAGTCTCAGTGGTGTTAATCTCTCACATTTATACACAGCTTCTCCTTCCTTCCTCCTGCCAGACTCTGGTCTTTTTCCATCTGTGAAGAAACTTTCTTCCCTGCAGCACAAATGTTCCAGCCTAGACAGGCTGTGTTTGCACAAAGGGGGTAACACTCTCCACTTACTCAGCGCTTACAGTTCCCAGATCTTTTTTCTATACTTCCTCTCTTTTAACAAGAGCATGACTGTACCTCTGGTGAAGTAAATAAAGACTTAGGGTGGCTCAACAATTTGCCCAAGTTCATGTGCTCAGAAAGAAGCAGGACTGGGGCTCCTCGGACCTGGATCCTTTGTGATTTGTCTCTCTTCCATCATTTTCAATCCTCTGTGGGGGTGTCCTGGATTGGCGGGTGTCTCTGGTCAAGGTACACACTGAGTCTGTGTCTGTGACCGAGTCTGTCTTCAAGGGCAGTTCCCTGCACACATCTGCAGCCTCTCCTTGACGTTGTTGCCATGAGATACCAGACTAATCATTTCTTTTCAAGTGCAATCCTGGGCCCATGCTGGCATCAGGACACACCTGCCTCCATTTCTCTGCAGAGACAGTCATTCCCTTTGAGGATGGGGGCCGGGGAATAAATTCTGCTCATGGCAACAGACACTAGACTAGGAGAGACTGTTCTAGATGCTTATTTCTCCTACATATTTTTTACCTTTATTAAGAGATATTTGTAGTATATTTTGAACTATAGAATTTTCTGTAGATGTTTGGAAATCACATTTACATTCCCATGCCAATATACAGGTCTGTTTTCTTTTTTAAAAAAATTCTTTTTTATTATCTTTATTTATTGGATAGAGACAGCCAGAAATCAAGAGGGAAGGGGGTGATAGGGAGAGAGACACCTGCAGCTGTGCTTCACCACTCATGAAGCTTTCCCCCTGCAGGTGGGGACCGGGGGCTCAAACTCGGGCCCTTGCGCATTGTAATACATGAGCTCAACCAAGTGCACCACCACCCGGCCCCTTACAGGTCTGTTTTCTCAAAACCCTTGACAATGTGATAGATGAGAAGTTGTATCCTACTATTTTTCTTTTTAAAATAATTAATTTATTTATTTTTATTTATTTATTGGATAAAGACAGCCAGAAATCAAGAGGGAAGGGAGTGGTGGAAAGGGAGAGAGAGAGACAGAGAGAGACCTGTAGCACTGCTTCACCACTCATGAAACTTTCCCCCTGCAAGTGAGGACTAAGGGTTCAAACCTAGATCCTTGTGCACTGTAACATGCACTCAACCAGGTGTGCCACCACCCAGCCCCTATTTTGCTTTTTTAATGAGAGGAAACAGAAAGCAAGAAAGAGAGAGAAGTATCTTTCTGGCTATACATGGTAATGAGGTTTGCAAAGCATGCACTTTACCCATGATGTCACCTCCCCAACTGTACCATATATTTTTTAATGTGGATTAAGAAAATCAAATTTAAAAGTAATGAATGTGATTCCCCATCCATCTTCTTACAAAGCAACTAGGAAGAATTTCCACAGCGCTACCAACCCAGCACCATCTTCCTTTCTCCTTACTATTCAACTGACTCTGAAAGACCAGATGTGATCTTCAAGCCCTCCTGGATGACTCCGAAGGAAATTAAACTTTTAACAGTTTTAACAGAAATTGAGAGGGAAGGGGAGATAAAGGGGAGGAGAGAGAGACAGTTGCAGACCTGCTTCACCACTTGTGAAGCTTCCCTAGAGCAGGGCAAGACCAGGGGCTTGAGCATAAGGACCCTGAAGACGATAATGTGTGCATTCAACCAGGTGCACCACCACACAGACCCTCCATGGCAATTTCTCTTTTTTTAAATTTCTTTATTGGGGAATTAATGTTTTACATTCAACAGTAAATACAATAGTTTGTACATAACATTTCTCAGTTTTCCACATAAAAATACAACCCCCACTAGGTCCTCTGTCATCCTTTTTGGACATGTACTCTCCTGCCCCCAACCACCCCAGAGTCTTTTACTTTGGTGCAATACACCAACTCCAGTTCAGGTTCTACTTGTGTTTTCTCTTCTGGTCTTATTTTTCAACTTCTGCCTGAGAGTGAGATCATTCCATATTCATTCTTCTGTTTCTGACTTATTTCACTTAATATGATTTCTTCAAGCTCCATCCAAGATGGGCTGAAAATGATGAAGTCACCATTTTTAATAGCTGAGTAGTATTCCACTGTGTATATATACCACAACTTGCTCAGCCACTCATCTGTTGTTGGACACCTGGGTTGCTTCCCGGTTTTGGCTATTACAAATTGTGCTGCTAAGAACATATGTGTACACAGATCTTTTTGGATGGGTGTGTTGTGTTATTTAGGATATATCCCCAGGAGAGAAATTGCAGCATCATAGGGTAGGTCCATTTCTAGCCTTCTGAGAATTCTCCAGACTGCTCTCCACAGAGGTTGGACAAATTTGCATTCCCACCAGCAGTGCAGGAGGGTTCCTTTGAGTCCACACCCTCTCCAGCATTTGCTGCTGTAACATTTTCTGATGTATGACATTCTTACAGAGGTGAAGTGGTATCTCATTGTTGTCTTGATTTGCATTTATCTGATAATCAAAGACTTGGAGCATTTTTTCATGTATTTCTTGGCCTTTTGGATCTCTTCTGTGGTGAATATTTTGTCCACGTCCTCTCCCCATTTTTTGGATGGGGTTATTTGTTTTCTTGTTGTTGAGTTTGGCAATTTCTTTATATATTTTGGTTATTAAACTCTTGTCTGATATATGGCATGTAAAGATCTCCTCTCATTCTATAAGGGGTCTCTTGGTTTGGATAGTGGTTTCTTTTGCTGTGCAGAAGCTTTTTAATTTGATGTAGTTTCATAGGTTTATACCCAAAATTTCTAATCTTGGTTTCCACTTAATTCCTGCCTTGTGGCCTCAGAACACACACATGTACAGACACACACACACCACACACAGTGTTCTAGACCCACTGAACTATTCCCCGATCCTGGATACTCTGAGTACACACACACACACACACACACACACACACACACACACACTCACACACACCTTTCTCTTTGCCTAGTCTCCCTGCCATAGTAGACAGAGATCCACAGTGTAGTGTGTCCTGTGGGGGTGAGGGAATGGATTTCTGCTGGAACTTAGGGTGTTTGTAAGAGTATGACTCTAAGTAACAAAGAAAAATCACACTAAGCCACCATACTAAGTCACCAGCCTCTTCTCCACTCTGACAGACAAGCAGGAAAAATTCAGGAAAGATTGTCTCAGGTCCACAGTCTTTGCTTCCCTTTTCAATTGAAACATACTCAGAGTCCAGCCGGGGTTTCCTTGAGATGTAGTTTCTGAATAATGCAAGAGCACTGTTTCATCTTCACTACTTTTTTTTTCAGTTATAAAAACTTCCTCTTTAATCAGGGCTTGTAACATGGAACAGGTTTCTTGAATAAAATGGAATGCTTCCAAAACACTAAAACAGAAATCACCATACATAATATAATATCCGACAGGAAAACACCCAAAACAGCCAGTTTAGAGAGTCCCTGGGACAGGAAGATACTTGGGTTGGCTTGGCTGTCCAGTCCCCTGTCCCATGCTTGGCTATGCAGACCTCTCTGTGCTGGCCAACAGCTTGGCACTCAGCAGATTTGATCCCAGTTCAAGCCCTCAGCTCCCCACATGCAGAGGATTCGCTTCATGAGTGGTAAAGCAGGTCTGTAGGTGTCTATATCTCCCTCTCTTTCTCTTCCCCTCCTCTCTCAATTTCTCTCTGTCCTATCCAACAACACCAACAACAATGGGGAAAAAAAGATGGCCACCAGGAGCAGTGGATTCATAGTGCAGGCACTGAGCCCACAGATAACCCTGGAGGAAAAAAAAATTCAGGAGAGAATTTCACATAACTACATCCCATGCAAGAACTAGCACAAGCTAAAGGATTGCTACATCTCTGAGTATTAATATAGCCCCCACCTCCCCCCATGCGTTTGGTTTACAAAGGATTACTTCCATTTTTTCAGGAACACTCTATAAGACACTCCAATCTCCATGTGCAAAGAGCAGGCAGGAAACCCTTAGGGTGTGGGGCAAGAGAACAGAGGATTGCTTATGATCCCTTTGGCCACTATTGTGTTCAGACTAGAAACCAGACTACTCTCTTCTGAAGCAAAAGACAGGCTAAAGAGGAGTGTGGTAGGGATCACTGAGTCATGGGTATCTGCACAGAGCTGCAGCTTTGAGGGGGTGAAGGAGAGTTGGCTGGTCATGAAAGTGAGACCAACACAGTGACACAGTCAGAGAGGGATAGTAAGGGATAGGGTTACACTCTGAGTCAAAGGGATAAATTATCCTGAGTCTGACGTGACCCTTTGGCACAGAACTTCAGTATTAACATGGGGGGGAGGAGTGGAGTAATATATCAAACTGAGTACTGGAAAAATACAGTGGGAGGTTACCACGTTTTAATTTTTTTTTTCATATGTAATTGTTTATTGGATAGAGACAGAGAAAAAATCAAGAGGGAAGGAAAAGAAAGAGAGGGAGAGAGAAAAAGAGACACCTGCAGCACAGCTTCACAGCTCGGGTAGCTTCTGCCCTTCAGATGGAGACTAGGGAATTGAACTTGAGTCCCTGTGCACTGTAACGTGCACTCAGCCAGGTGAACCACAACTTGACCCCCCTTTCTTTCTTTTTTAAGGATTTATTTTACATGAAAGACAGACCGACAACTAGACAAACAGACATAGCATAGTATCACTACTCTGGTTCATATACTACAAGGGTATATGAACCTCAGGTATGCAAATCCTTCTCTCTACTAACTGAGCTATCTCCCTGGATGTGGGGCCCAGTTCTTCTGTGCATCGGCCTGCAACCACGGAGGAGGGGGGAGACAGGCCACCTTGGGGGTCCTGGGAACACTGCTGATGATGGCGAGCATGTGGAGAGAAAAACACAACCACTCCAGGAGAAGCTTCAGGGAGACATCTTGTTTATTTGGGGGGTACAAGAAGCTAGATATACCCAAGAGTTAGGAAAAGGTTGAGAAAATCATCAAGCCACACACACAATACAGGATTAAGTCTTGACCTATCAGGTTTACCATATAAGGTCTGGTCATGAGCTCACCATGCACAGGCAGGCTTCTCTCTAAGGGTAAATCACAAGCACCTCAGGGCAGGGGGGAAGGGAGCAGTTAAGCAAGACCAAGATGTCGTTAATGTTCGGAGCTCTAGCAGGCAGGGCTAGCTTCACGGTGGTAGACAGAGAAGACCAGAGACACACGGCTGGGCAGAGAAGCTTTATTCACGAGCGGGCAAACGTGTGCTCTCCTGTCTTTCTGCTCTGGTGGCAGAGAGAGACCCTTAAACTAATCACCACACAGATCTGTCCTCCATCTCCTCACGCCACACCAAGAACTCTGGAACTCTGTAGGGGTCCCGGTGGCGGGGAGAAGGGCGCCCACGAAACTAGCAAGGGCCAAACCAGTTTCTCCCAGAGGTGGGGGGAAGGAGACCAAACCAATATGAAACATACAACACCAAGATATTTGCGGTGAGTTTCAGTTGGCCTGTACGGTAATTTATGGCCTAGTTCAACAGGAACGAGGAAGAATGTGCAAGAAGGCTCCTGGTCTGGAAAACTCCATCCATCTTAAGGTCATGGGGTCGAGTGGGGACCTGCCTATTGCCCCTCCTGTGAGGAGGGGGATCGGGGTTGACACTCTCAGACTCTCATGGAGATAATGGCCTCGATTTCCCAGACAGTGGGCCTTTCCCCACACCTTGCCATGTTACCTCCTTTTTAAACGCTGTTTGGAAAAGCACGTGTCTTTATTTTAACAGTCAATTTACGTCCTCTCTTTTCAGAAGTTGCAGCAAAGTCTTTTTGAAAGCCCAGTTCATGTCTTCAGTTATGACTGGAAAAAGGCCTTTTTCAGCTTCCATGATCCTTTTTCTGACCTGGCTTTCACTTTAGAAATGGGAAAGGTAATAGTAGGAGGTAGACTGTTTTAATCTAACTCCATGTTGTCTGTCTCTGCTTCCTTATACCTAGCGTCATCCACCCATGTGAGTCTATTTTCATTAGAATCATTTGTATAAATATTATTTGCAATAAAAAGTTTAACCTTCAAGAAAAACAGACTTTTAAAATATTTATTTATTTATTTCCTTTTTGTTGCCCTTGTTGTTTTATTGCTGTTGTAGTTATTATTGTTGATGCCATTGTTGTTGGATAGGACAGAGAGAAATGGGAAAAGGAGGGTAAGACAGAGAGGAAGAAAAAGATAGACACCTGCAGACCTGCTTCACCACCTGTGAAGTGACTCCCCTGCAGATGGGGAGTGGGGGCTCGAACCGGGATCCTTATGCCAGTCCTTGCGCTTTGCGCCACATGCACTTAACCCACTGTGCTATCGCCCAACTCCCAAAAAACAGACTGTTTTAAATGACATGTTCTCTAGGTTAGAACAATATCTCCAACTCCTTTTGCTCACCATGCCTCCAACTCAGATTTTCTTGTTCCTTGATTTAAGTTCTATGCATCCCTGAGGAATTAAGAGACAAGAAGAGGTCCAGGAGCTGCTTTCTAATTGTGTTTAGAATTTCAGTAATTTATGCCACTGATCACAAGTCACAAAAACATCAAGGACTACCCAACAAGAACCTTCCTTTCTACATATCTATCAATAAGATTTGACACAGCAGCTGAAAGGTGGTTCAGTAGTAGAGCCCAGGACTTACAGGAGGGAGGTCCCAAGTTGGAACCCCAGTAGCAAATCTGCCAGAGGGATGTATTGGTTCTCTCTCTTGCTAAGTAAACAATTACTTTCTAAATAAGTCAAAATCAAAGCCTGACATGAAGCAGAGACAGTGAAGGCAGGAGAGAGGGGACACGCATGATCCCCAGATGTCAGTCTCTAGGGCTCCACAAAGAAGCTAGTTGTGGCATGTGCCACAGCCCCCAGGAGAGACAGCACTCAAGAGCCTGTCCCTTACCCACAGGGGATTAGCCCAAACCCTGTATGCATGTAAACATATCTGTGACAAAGTTTAATTTATAAATTAGGCACAGAAAGAATTTGACTTGATTTTACTTGTTATTGCTAGCTAACTATTATTTAAGTAATAATATAATAGAACAATGATAAAATACTGTTTGATATAAAGGTTCTATGAATATGTTCTTTTGAGCTCTCTCAAAATAACTTAGTGCAGGCAATATATTCAGATACGGATGGGTTCACCTCAGCTAGTTAAGACCACAGAAAGTGAAAACTACAGATGGGGGGGGTGTGATGAACAGGACTACATACAGTACAGCATCCTTATACTAGATTTAGAGAACAGGAGAGGAAAACTCCAAAGAAGAATAAGTAACAGCATCCATTTTCTTTTTTTCTTTTTTTTTTTTTTCCTTCAGGGTTATTGCTAGGACTGGGTGCTGGCACTGCTCCTGGATATTTTCCCCCCATTTTTGTTGCCCTTGTTATTATTATTGCTATTGTTGTTATTAATGTCATTGTTGTTGGATAGGACAGAGAGAAATGGAGAGAGGAGGGGAAGACAGAGAGGGGGAGAGAAAGACAGACACCTGCAGACCTGCTTCACCGCCTGTGAATCGACTCCCCTGCAGGTGGGGAGAGGGGGTTCAAATGGGGATCCTGACGCCGGTCCTTGCGCTTTGGGCCACCTGTGCTTAATCTGCTGCGCTACCACCTGACTCCCAGCAGCATCCATTTTCAAGAGTTCCTTTTTAAAATATTTTCTGGGGACAGGTGGTGGCACACCTGGTTGAGAGCACACTTTACTATGTGTGAGGATCCGAGTTCAAGCCCCTGCTCCCCAACTGCAGGGGGAAACATTTCACAAGCAGTCTGCAGGTGTCTCTCTCCCTCTCTTTCCCCTCTTAATATCTCTGCCAAATAAAATAAAACAAAATAAAAATTTTAATTAAAGATTTTAAAATTTATTTTGGATAGAGACAGAGAAATCGAGAAGAGAGAGAGGGAAAGGGTGGAGAGAGAGAGAGAGAGAGAGAGAGAGAGAGATCTGTTGCATTGCTTCACCACTCCTCAAGCTTCCCCCTGCAGGTGGGGACTGGAGGCTCAAACCCAGATACTTGTACACTGCTCTACCAGGTGTGCCACCACCCAGTCCAAGAATCCCCTTTTGAGGGGCCAGGTGGTAGTGCACTTAGTTGAGTGTACGTGTTACCATATGCAAGACCCTGGCCTCAAGCTGCCACTCCCTACCTGCTGGGGGAATGACTTACAAGCGGTAAAGTAGTACTGCGGTGTTTCTCTTGCTCTCTCCCTCTCTGTCTTCCCTTCCCCATCTCATTTTTTCTGTCCTATCAAAATAAATAAATACACATTTTGAAAGACTACTCTCTTGTAATGCTGGCCCCAAGGGCCTCCCAGCCCACTCACACCTCACTGTCTGCCCACTTCAGGGAGGTGCCCGCACCATCCAGATGGCTGTCCAAGGGTCCATCCTCAAGTACTTGTTATTTACAAGGAAGGAGAAAGACTGTAACTTCCACAGGTAAGTGCTTGCAAGTCACCCACCCCACCAGAATCTCTACACACTCAACAGTCAAGAAGACCCCTGAGCCCCCCCAAGAAGGGGACCCGCCTGGTCTAACAGAAACAGCTCTGATTCTCCCAGAGGGGCTGCATTTCACGCCTGGGGTGGGGGGGTGGGGTTCCAAGAGTCACTCTCAATCTTCAGCTGCAGGAATAATGTTGACAGACTGTACGCTCTGTTGCAGACCAACCACCCTGTCAGGTAGAATTAAGCAGCAGGGCTCAGGTGGGCCTACTTGACAATACCTGATGGGAGAGCCCTAGCCCCCACAGTTGCAAAGAGGACCAAAAAGGGGTGATGAAAAGCCTGCTGGATGAAGGATTAACCCTCCTATTTAACCTGCTAGACAACTACAGTGCTGGGTAGTTGTCTATTTTTGTTTTAAATGCACTTACATTCTTTTTCTTGGGCGTTAGCCAACCTCTATCATGCGCAGAGCTCTATGCCTGCTATCCCCGGAACTATGAGTGAATAAAAGGCACACACCTGCCCTCGGGCAAGAGAAGTTAGCATGCCAAATAGGAACTAAATGTCTAATACATTCTAAGATCCTGAACTGCCAGGTTACTTAGAAGCAGGGCCAAAGCTGGGAAATCTATGCAAGCGTCTTGTTCAAGGAATACCATGAGGAAAAACAGAACAGGTAGGACGGCCAGGGGAGTAGGATAAGAAAGGAGAAGCTGCTAAGGAATACAGTGCTTCTTTAAAAAAAAAAATTCAAAGAGAGAGAGATGTGACAGTACCACTCCACCACTTGTGGAGCTTTCCCCAGGTGCCAGGATGCCCACATGGGCTGCTGGGATTCAAACCCAGGACCTCACTCATGATAGGTGCATACTGTTGCTAGGTGGCCTATCTCCTGGCTCCAGAATGTACTTAATAATGTCATCAGTCTTCAGCCTGATCATCGTGAAAGCCCTGGAGTGGCAGCTGTCCATTAGAGTGGTAAGGACACAAGCAGGTCAGAGGGGTGGCTTTGGGCCACCTTTAGGGGAGGGGTATGTAACTCTGATGATCCACTTCTCGGCCAGGTGGCTCCAGTTTCCAGAGACGGTCAGAACGCTGGAAGCAGTAGCAACAGTAGTCAAAGCAGATGGGGGCTGTGCCCACCAACTAAATCAAAGTGTACAGGGGGCTGGGGTTGGAACTCAGCAATAGAGCAGATGCTTCCAATACATGAGGCCCTGGGTTCCATCCCTGGCATCATTCTATCAGTCAATACGGTGGCATGATGACTGTTAAGCATGCAGGAAAGCACAGATCTTGAATGTGTGAGGCTCTAGGCTCAATCCCCTGCACTGCATGTGCCAGAGTACTGTTCTGGTTTCTCACAGAATTAAGTCATTAAGTCCTTATGTTAAAAATAATTAATTAATTTAAAAGGACTCCAGGAATCCAGGCAGCAGGCACATGGCATAAGAAAACAAGCTATGGGGGGCTGGGCGGTAGTGCAGCGGGTTAAGTGCACATGGCAAGAAGTGCAAGGACTGGTGTAAGGATCCCGGTTCCATCCCCCACTCCCCACCTGCAAGAAGGTCGCTTCACAAGCGGTGAAGGAGGTCTGCAGGTATCTATCTTTCTTTCCCTCTCTCTCTTCCTCTCCTCTCTCAATTTCTCTCTGGCCTATCCAACAACAAGGACAGCAATAACAACAACAACAACAATAAACAACAAGGGCAACAAAAGGGAAAAATTGGGCCTCCAAGAGCAGTGGATTCATAGTGCAGGCACCAAGTCCCAGCAATAACCCTGGAGGCAAAAAAGAAAGAAAGAAAGAAAGAAAGAAAGAAAGAAAGAAAGAAAGAAAGAAAGAAGAGAAGAGAAGAGAAGAGAAGAGAAGAGAAGAGAAGAGAGGAGAGGAGAGGAGAAGAGAAATAAAGGGGAAGGGAGGAGGGGAGGGGAGGGGAGGAGAGAGGAGAGGAGAGGAGAGGAGAGGAGAGGAGAGGAGAGGAGAGGAGAGGAGAGGAGAGGAGAGGAGAGAGGAGAGAGGAGAGAGGAGAGAGGAGAGAGGAGAGAGGAGAGAGGAGAGAAGAGAAGGAGCTATGCTGAGTCACTGCAATTACAGGCTTGGCCCCAGGAGCCACAGGTCACAGATTCTCCCTCCTCCCTCTCTATTCATATTCACTCTGTTCTAATCAGCCTCATCCTAAAGTTTGGGATGAGAGTCATTTCCATTTTGCCACAGACACAGAGGGAAGCTACAGGTCTCTGCCAAGTTCATGAACAAGCTGCTTGCACATGTTTCTTCAGCAAAACAATAGCTGTCATTGTCCAGTGTTTAGAACATGAGCATGGCAAAGATCTGCCGCACAACCGGGCTCCCAGTTCCCGAGGAGGCTGGATGGCTGGGATTAGATGTAATAACTGGCTGAGGCAGGGTGGCAGCATCAGATGGCCTGGTCCAAAACCTACTGCACTGGGGCTGGGCGGTGGTGCACTGGGTTAAGCACACTTAGTATTAAGAGCAGGTACTTGTGCCAGGATCCCAGTTCCAGCCCTCGGTTCCCCGCCTGCAGAGGGGTTGCCTCACAAGCGGTGAAGCAGGTGTACAGGTGTCTAGCTTTCTCTCTCCCTATCTTCCCCTCCTCTCAATCAATTTCTTTCTGTCCTATCCAAAAAAATAAAAATTAAAAAATGGCCAGCAGGGGCAATGGATTCGTGGTGCAGACACTGAGCCCCAGTGATAACCCTGGAGGCGTGCGCACACACACACACATACACACACACAAACACACACACACACACACACACACACACACACACACACACACACACACACCCATTCCACCTAACTTCCAAGTTGAAGGTGCACATGACTTGCCCTCACCTCCCACATTTCACCTCTAGAACTGGAGTGACTGGCAGCCCAGGAAGGGGCACAGCAGGGAGTGTGCAGGACTTATAAATTTAAGGCTCTGAATTTGACCCTTGGTGCCAAACACACAAGAGTGAAACTTCGGTTGGTTCTCTCTTTCTCCATCTCTCTCGGTAATAAGTACATCTTTTAAAGACAACAGACAATGGGAAGCATTCTCGTTTCCTCCTCAAAGGACTGTTGTGCTAGAATGCTTCAAGATGTCCTAGGACAAAGTCAGACACAGTGCCAGGGAGTGTAGCTCAAGGTCAGTAAGCATGCCCGGAAGCAGCCCTCCTGTGCTGGGGAGGATGGGATAGATCAGGGATGACAGATATGTCCATGGAGGAGGACAAGGGCAGGAGTGAAGTCATGCAGCTAACAGCACATTTCAATGTGCCCCCACCCTGGCCTCCTACCCTGTAGCTTACGTGCAACGAGCAAGCTGCAGCAGGAGCGAGCCCTGGCCTCGGCACTGGCCGGCATCCTGTGGGCTGCAGGGGATGCTCAGAAGGCCATTGTCTGTCTTGTCACTGAGGACACGAATGTTGCCTTGACTCCTGACTACTCCAGGGACGGTTTCACTGAGCGGGTGAGTGTACGTGGTGTAGCCATCCTGCCAGATAAGGAGGCGCTGAAACCTGAGCTCACGCCACACTCATTGGGTCCCTGCAGCCCAAGTGGGGAGTCCTGCAATGAAAGCCTCCTTGCCAGAATTCCCCAGAACCAAGGACACCCCACACCCAAACCACGTCAAGTTCATTTCTACAGCCACTGTCTAAAAGATGGCTAAATCACAGCTACCGGGGACAGAATAAGAGATGTGGAGAGAGGGGGAGAGAAATCTATTCATAGTCCTACCACAGATGGATTTAAAACTGAGGGATGGAATGGGCCATCAGAAGTCATGAAGGGGGGTTCGGTGGTGCACCGGGTAAAGCGCACATAGTAAGAAGAGCAAGGCCAAGCACAAAAGTCCTGGTTCAAGCTCCTGCCTTCCCACCTGCAGGGGAGTCACTTCACAGGTGTCTATCTTTCTCTCCCTCTCTCTCTCTCTCTCTCTACCCTCCTTGCTCAACTTCTCTCTGTCCTATCCACTAAAAAAAAAAAAATGGGAAAAATGTCTGCCAGGAGCAGTGTATTCATGGTGCCCCAGTAATAACCCTGGTGACAAAAAAAAGAGAGAGAAAGAAAGAGAGAGAGAGAGAGAAAGGAAGGGAGAAAGAAAGAAAGAGAAAGAGAGAGAGAAAGGGAGAAAGAAAAAAGAGAGAGAGAGAAAGAAAGAAAGGGAGAAAGGAAGGGAGAAAGAAAGAGAGAAAGGGAGAAAGGGAGAAAGAAAAAAGAGAGAGAGAGAGAGAAAGAAAGGGAGAAAGGAAGGGAGAAAGAAAGAGAGAAAGAGAGAGAGAAGGAGAAAGGAAGGGAGAAAGAGAATGAAAAGAAAAACACATAGAAAAAACATAGGAAAATGCACAGAAAAACAGAAAAAAATATGTCATGACTTTTCTAACGGCCCAATAAAAGCAATGCCAATCATATCCCATTTCTCCTTGTGTGTTTTACAAGGCCGTGTATAAAATAACATGTCAGCTTTCAGCAATGTGCATTTGCAATGAAGCCAAAAGCTCCCTTGAGGTAATAACAGTGACTTGACATCTCTTAGATGCAACTTTCATCTCCCTTTTCATTTTTATCTACTGTTCCTGGTTTATAGCTGCAGCTGTTTGAACTCTTACAGAAGGAAGCCACTGAGAAATTCATCTATGATCATTTACAATGTGTAAGTGTTTAAGGGAGAAGATAATTCCTTCATGCTGCACTGCTCTTAGAAGGATCTTTTTCCTTTTGTTAAATGTGTTGCTAATGATGCTTGTTAAGAAAACCAGGTCATTTTGAGGGCTAAGAAAGGACAAAAGAAGAAAAATAAAAATCCACCTGTCCCTCCCCACAACCTAGAAAGAAACCAGCTCACCCAAATGTCTTTTCCTCCTTGGATAATCAAACTCAGAGAATAATACTACAGAGGGCAGATACCAGGATAAGGGTGGGGAGAAAACGGTACAGCAGACAATGTCTTGCCTCACTGAAGGGCTAATTTTTTTTTAATGCTAGGGCCAAGGAGTTATCTCAATTTGTTAGAGTACCAACTTTCATGCCTGAGACCCCAGAAACCAGAGGTTTGATCTCTGGCACAACCTTATACCAGAGCTTCTCTACAGTGGTGTCTCTCTCTCTGCCTGTCTCTCTCTCTATCTACCTCTCTCTCTCTCCCTATCTTCCTCTATTTCTCCCTCTCTTCCTCCCTCTCTCTCCCTTTCTCTCATATTTCATAGTAAATGAGTATCTTTTAAAATGAATGAAAACGGTAGATAATTAAGGCCCTAGTCTAAACTACCAAGATGGCTATTCACATAAACTGCATAGAAATGACCCCTGGTCTGAGAAAGGTGACCCTGTCTCATCTCCTCCAGGCCCTCACCTGTGGTGAGTGTAGCCCAAATGGAGAATCAGAGCATAAGGCAGGCCCCATAAAAACTAGGAGTAGAGCTGGAAGAAGTACCAGGGCCCTAAGCAGAAGCAGGGTGCATGGCATAGGTGGATGTGCCCAAAGGCTGCCCATGTCAGCAGACTCCAAGCCAGGGGATGAGAGGCGAGGGCTGTCCCCGTGTCCTGAGTGAAGGAAGCATAACGGCATGCACATCCCTCTCAAGGCAACTCCTGATGGAGACCTGGGATCAGCCTCCAGCCGAGCCTTTCCCAATCCCCACTTACTGTCAAAATGCACCTGTGCTGGGCCCCATCTTGAGGCAGGGGTATGGGCAGCAGAGCTAAGTTGACTTGTACACACAACCAAAGATATGTTTAAGCTCTATACCTTTCAGTAACTATGAATGTGATCTTATTTGGAAGGCGTAACCATGTTAAGAGGAGGTCATGCTGACTTAGTGTGGCTCCTAATCCAGTGACTGGGATCTTCATGAGGAGGGTTTGGACACAAGCACAGATATCATGGGGCCTCGAGTACCATGTGATCACAGAGGCAGAGGTGAACTGGGCTATCTCCCAAGCCACAAGGCACCAGCAGTTACCAGAAGCAAGAAGAAATAAGGAAGGATCCTCTCCTGGGGTCTTTGGAGCACTGAGGACTTGGAGACTGGAGAGGAAATAAATATTTATCTATTATTTGAAGAGAATCATGTAACACAAATGAAGGAAAGAAAAGAGATTACAAATCAAGAGAGGGCCAGTGGCAGCCTGAAGCAAGAAAGGAACAAGTATTATTGGAGAGGAACTATGACCTCAGAGGGTGAGCATTGTCTAGGAAGCAGCCAGACAAAAATTCTCAGGCTTTAAATCCTTGAACTCACATATGTGCAGTTCGCCCACCAACAATGCAGCTTTAAGCTGCACAAGACCACTCACCCACAAGTTTTCTTGTAAATAGACCTCATAAGCTTAGAGTTTCAATAAATACGATACAGTATAGTGCTGGATATGTATCTTCCTTGTGATTTTTTTTTACTATTTAAAAGACTAAGATACACTAGTTTAATAAATATATTTATTTAAAAATATATTTACATTAATAAATTCATATTTAATAATGTAATGTTATTAATATACTTGAGATTACTAGTATATATATATATATATACTAGCTGTATATTTCAGATATACTGAATGAATAATCATCTTAATATTAACATTTTCTCTTCTCTAGTTTCCATTATTATAAGACTGTAGAGGGTGGGGCCAGATGGTAGTTCACCCAGTGGAGTACACACATTCCCACACACCATAACCTGGATTCAAATCCCAACTCCCTGTCTGCAAGGGATGTGTGTGTGTGGGGGGGGTAGTCCTAGAGTGGTGGAGGAGGGGTACAGGAAGGAAAGAAATAATCACTGGTCAGGGGTTGGGCGGTAGGGCAGCGGGTTAAGTGCACATAGCGCAAAGCGCAAGGACTAGCTTAAGGATCCCAGATCCAGCCCCTGGCTCCCCACCTGCAGGGGGGGTCGCTTCACAAGCGGTGAATCAGCTCTACAGGTGTCTGTCTCTCCCTCCCCCTCTCTGTTTTTCCCTCCCCTCTCTATTTCTCCCTGTCCTATCCAACAACAACAGCAATAACAACAACAATGATAAACAACAAGGGCAACAAAAGGAAAAATGGCCTCCAGAAGTAGTGGATTTGTAGTGCAGACACCGAGCCCCAGCGATAACCCTGGAGACACCAAAAAAAAAAAAAAAAAATCACTGGTAATAGTGAAGTTGTGCAGGCACCGAGCCCTAGTGATAACCCTAGTAGCATAATAATAATAATAATAAATGAGCAAACTTCCAAGAATACAGAGGACCAACAAGACTATTCAGCTGAACAGTCAGTGGAGAGAGCACCTGCTCTGTCATACCCACTACCTAGGTTCAAGTCTGGCCCCTAATTGCTCTACAGGAAGCTTTGTTACTATGCTGTTTGTTTTTTTTGTTTGTGTGTGTCTGTGTGTGTGTGTGCGTGTGTATGTGTCTCTCTAACTGAAAAAATCAGCCCACAGTGGTAAAGGCCTGGCAACAACAACAAAGAACGCAGTTTGTACAACTTACAGATTGTGTATACTTAGCTAACTGTGCTATAGGCGAGGCTTCTGATCAACAGCAGACTACATGAGAGAACAGCAGATTAGAAAACAAGAGGGTTATTGTTTTGAAAACAACTTACAAGCACGTCTAGATAGCTTAGACTATAGAGCTCAGATTTGGGGGGAGTCAGAAGTTATACATGTCTTTGCAACTCTGTGGGGAGGGGGGGTCTGTGCAGCTGACCCCCCACAAAGGTCAACTACATGTTTTCCACTGTTTCCAGACACTCTTTCCTTTTGTCTACTCAACAGTTCAAAGAGGAAGGAAATCACGGTGTCATACTGTTTCTCTACAGTCTAATCTTCTCTAGAACATTTGAAAGGTAAGTTCTGCAAATAATCACACAGATCCTATAGCTCTAGGGACACAAAACCATTGAACTTTGTGTTGGGAAATACTGTTGTGTCCTGTTGGAAACAGGAGCACTTTTCTTTTTTCCTAGTAAACACATGTATGTTGGTAGATCTTTTCTTGTTGTTGGTGTGGTCATATTAACAGAGAAGCAGATGTCTTCAGCAGTCCCAATGTGTTTTTATAGTGCAGTGGCAGGTTCCTTCTTCTCAGGCTATAAATACTGCCGAAAAACACCAAAATGCCTTTGTACAATTTTCATAATTGAAAAAAAGTATTTCTATGCATAATAAATGCTTTTTGAACTAAAAGATGTCCAACAGGTACCATCTCTGGCTAGACACAGAGATACTAGTCCCAGCTGATGGGAAGACAATGAGCCTAAGTGGAGTCCAGGGAAGGAAGGCTCACTAGCAGAGCAGTCAAGGAAGCCTTCTAAGAGGAGTGGACACTGTTCTAAGCTTTGAAAGAAAAGTTAGCTTTTGATGTTGAGTGAAAGGGAGAGAGACAGACAGACACACAGACAGACCAGAAGGGAAGAATTACAAGTTCTGATGCAGCATTCCTAAAATTGGCCTTCTGAATATCTTCCTTCCTTCCTTCCTTCCTTCCTTCCTTCCTTCCTTCCTCCCTTCCTTCCCTCCTTCCTTCCTTTCTTTTTTACCAGAGCACTGCTCAGCTCTGGCTTATTGTGGTGCAGGGGATTGAACCTGGGTCTTTGAAGCCTCAGGCACATGAGTCTCTTTGCAGAACCATTATGCTTTCTACCCCTACCTATCACATTTTTGTGGTATGTGCTATTATTTGCTTAACAGTTGTCTTTTAATCAGCATAGATTTAAATACATTTTAAATAGTAATGTTGTGATGAAATACATAATACACAATTAATTGCTGTAGTTATGAGTTATTGTTCATTATAATAAATAAAATTAAAGTACCTTGTGACCAGGAAAGTAGCTCAGCTTCCAGAGCACAGGCCTTGTATGTCTGAGGCTTCTGATTCAATCCCTGGTGCCATATGTACCATAGCACTGCTCTGACTTCTCTCTCTCTCTCTCTCTCACTAAATAAAATCTAAACGTTAATTGAAATATTTTTTTCTGCCAGAGATTCACCATGGTTTGTATCTGCATGCCCTATATGATTACACTGTTCCTGGAGGATTGTTTCTTTCCAAGTAGAGGGTGAGAGACAGAGAAGAGAGAGAGATGGAGAAAAAGAGATACCACAGCACCACTCCACAACTCATGAAGCTCCCTCTTTGCACGGTGCTCCCATGTGGTAGCCAGGGGCTCAGACGTGGGTCCTCATGTTTGTCAAAGTGATCATTCTGCCAGATGAGCTATCTCCTGGCCCCAAAGTTAAAATGTCTTTGAAATAGTTTCTTAAGCATTAAGATTTTTAAAAAGATGTATCTGTTGCATGGAAGAAATGATACTAGAATAAGGCCACTAGTCATTTTTAAAAGATTTATTTCTGAATGAGAAAGAATGAACATCAGGGCATCACCCCAGCACATGCAATTCTGGGGGTCAAATCTGTGGCCTTATGCCTGCAAGCTAGATGCCTTACTCTGCACCACCTCCCAGGTCATCTAAACATTTTTAATGCTCATTGTCTTAACTTTAATTATTTTAATGCTTTATTACTTAAATCAAAATGGCATATTTTAGGAAACTCTGAATTGTGTACCACCAAGGCAATTACCAGGCTTGTTCCAAGTCTTTAGGCCTCATTCACTGAAGGTCATGACCTCCAGTTCTATGCTCAACAACAAAAACCCAACCAAATTCATCTTAAAGATCAGGGGGAAGGGGACTGGGCAGTGGCATGTCTGGTTAAGCACACATATTACCATGTGCAAGGATCCTAGTTCAAGTCCCCACTCTGAAGCTGCAGGGGGAATACTTCACGAGTGGCAAAGCAGGTCTACAAGTGTCTTTCTCTCTCCTCTATCTCCCCTCCTCTCTCAATTTCTCTTTGTCCTGTCCAATAAAATGGGAAAAAATGGCCTCCAGGAGCAGTGGATTCACAGTGCAGGCACTGAGCCCAGTGATAATCCTGGTGGCAAAATAAATAAATAAATCAGAGGGCTAGGCAGTGGCACACTTGGCTGAGTGCACGTTATCATGCTAAAGGACTGGGTTTAAGTCCCCACCTGCAGGGGGGATTCTTCATGAGCACTAAAGCATGTTTGCAGGTGTCTTTCTTTCTCCCTTTCTATCTCTCTCTCCCCTCTCAATTTCTCTCTGTGCTATCAAATAAAATGGGGGGAGGGGAAAATGGCCACTGGGAGTGGTGGATTCATAGTGTCAGCACCGAGCCCTAGCAATAACCCAGGTGGCAATAAAAAAAATAAATTTCAAATAAATATAAATAAATATCAATCTTGCCCAAAATCATAGGAACAGCTGAAGCAAAAAGAAAGAAGTCATTGGCTTATCAGTACCATAAGCTGGGAAGCATATCCAGGCAGTTTAGGCAGGGAAGCAATCTTCAAAAAGAGGAAGTGGGAGCATTACCCTGAGCAGAGTTAGAGTGATGTATCAGTCTACAAGTACTTAGGAGTTTTACAGGAAAAACATGGATATTCCATAAGGAAGGCAGGTGGGCAGGCACAGCTGAGGCACATACAGTGGTCACACATCACATGGACAAAAAAGTGGCAAAGAAACCGTATAGGGCGGAGTACTTAATGGCATAGTGCTGAGGAGAAAGGAGCATACAGCTAGAGGACAGCCTCCATTGACTAGTTCTGTCCTCATCAGTGCAAAGCTATTTGTAAAGCTCTGTCTTGGTCTAATCAAAGCCAGTGGCTTTGGTAACAATGGCCGCTCCTCTGGGAAAGTGTTGTCACATCACCAAACTACCAGCACTGGCTAGTGTGTATTTGTCTGCTTCCTTAACTCTGGGGAGTCCATCTCAGTGTTTTTTTAAAGTTTTTTTAATATTTATTTATTTATTTATTCCCTTTTGTTGTCCCTGTTGTTTTTTAATTGTGGTGGTTTTTATTGTTGTTGTTACTGATGTTGTCATTGTTGGATAGGACAGAGAGAAATGGAGAGAGGAGGCGAAGAGGGGGAGAGAAAGACAGACACCTGCAGACCTGCTTCACTGCCTGTGAGGTGACTCTCCTGCAGGTGGGGAGCCAGGGGCTCGAACCGGGATCCTTAAGCTGGTCCTTGCGCTTTGCACCACGTGTGCTACCCGTTGTGCTACCGCCTGACTCCCCCATCTCAGTTTTGACACAAAGAATTCTGATGGGCAAAGTTGCACAGATCTTTGATGATTTGATTGGAAGCATTATGGAATGATTCATGAACTGGGCTGCATCCATTCTAACAAAGAGAAACGGCTCCCTCAAAACTGCATGAAATAAAAACTTTCTATACTCAAAAAGAAAGAGAAAAGGAAGTTGGCAAGATAAAAGGAAAATTATTCCTGGCTTAGGTAGACTCCACTGGGGCAATGGAAACTGGTCTTGTCTCATTTTTTCCTTTGGGGAATAGAAAAGATTACCTCTTTGGTGCAGACCAGAAAGTTCCATAATGACCTGTCAAGACATTGGTTAGGTGAGGAATGAAGTCCTTCTGGGCTTAGCACCAGTGTTTCATTTGGGGCCTGTGACTAGGTCTCTTCAAGAACATATACAACTCCCAGACCAGTTCCTAGCACCTCTCCCAGGTGACAACAAAAAACATGTTTACCTTGACTTACGTTGTCAAAAGTGAGACCCCCCCCCCCAATTCCTGACCCTGGGATATAGGTGACAATCGGAGCAGCCCTTCTGTAGCCAAGAAATGGCACAGCTCCCAAGTTGGTATTTCCATCTTAACACATCAGACAATTCTGCTGTGCACCAACAACCTCGAGAGGGTTGTGTGTACCCAACCTAAATTGAGTGTCCCTTATTACTGAGAGCAAACAGCTTCTCTGTTGAGCCTATAAGCCACCCAAAGTGGACACACACACACTACCTCACTTCCCCTATCACCTCCACAGCTTTTACCAACTTTCCCAGTGAGAAATGATAACATGCAAAGCAAATGTGAGGGATGGTGACAGGCAGTTTGTGCCACTGCTACTGTGCTGTGGGGGGTAGAGGAGAGGATGGGTCCCCACAAAGTCACAGACTCTGACTTGGTTTCCCCTGATCTGTAGGCTTCAGACAGACCTGGACATCTCCACTACTCAGCTGTTACAACCGAGTGCTGGAGGCTTTCGGTGCAGGCAGGTAGGTCAAAAGACTGCCTTCTGATTACAGAATCTGAATTCTGGAGTCCTGTGTTTCAGTGAGGCATGTTTTCTCCTTCAGTGAAGTGATCAAGTTATCTTTGAAAGACTGAAGAAGATGCTACCTGAGTTGGTTATCAGATGATACCTTCATACCTTCCAATTTCCATTAAAGTCCTTTCTGCTTTACAGCCCCTCGCCCACCAGAGTCCTACACCACTGAGATCTCTTGATAGAACAATTAGAAGATACGGTCCTGACAAAACCCACTAGGAATCCTGCCTAACTGGAGATAAAAGTATTGTGCCATAAAAACGTGAGCTTCATGCTTCGTAAATCACAAGGAAGAGTCAATGTTTAAGAGAAACAAAGGCGGCTGCAGCTGGCTCAGCAGTAGACACACGTGCCTTTTATGTGTGAGGTCCTGGGTTCCATCCCCAACACATTCAATCATGGCGAGGTCTTCTGGTTTCTCTCGGTTTCTCTCAGTTTCTCTCAGTTTCTCTCTCTCTCTCTCTCTCTCTCTCTCTCTCTCTCTCTCTCTCCCCCTTTCCCCACCACCTCCCTCTGTCCTCCTACTCCTATCCCTATCCCTCAATTTCTCAATTAAAAAATGAATAAGCAACTAATTAAATAAATTTAAATGGAGAAAGAACAGTGAAATCAAAGAGGGACATAGAGGAGTTATGGGGTACAGCTCAAGGATAAAACAGTAATTCATTGATTTAACCTTACCAGATATGGTATTTGGGGATAACTTTTAGCTGTGTTTTATCTACCTTAGTTTAAAATATACTTGTTTTTTAAAAAAAAAAAAAAGCTGTACAAATAAAGTGACAGCCCTTTAACACAGTCATTCCTCTCAGTGTGGTACTTTTTTTTTTCTATAAAGCAGAATTTCTTATAAGAAACCTCTCTGTCATCCCTCTTCCCTCAGTTTCTCTCTGTCCTCTCGAATAAAGTAGAAAAATAAAAGAAAGGAAAAAGAAAAAATCTCAGCCACTGAGAGCAGTAGATTTATAGTGCTGGCAGCAAGCACCAGAGATAATCCTGGAAGCAACGAATGAATGAATGAATGAATGAATGAATGAATGAATGAATGAATGAATGAATGAACAGCTTCCACTAGTACAGACAGGTGTTTCATGCACATCTAAATAACAAGGGTAAGCTGTGATCTGCTACATATATCATCTGAAGGGGTGTGTGATCTTTGACACATACACCCAAACAATGCAGGAAGTAGGAAGGCTAGTGGTTTATGCTACTTGGAATGGGACGTTGTTTCATTTTGTTTTTATGAGACATCAGGGAATAACCCAGGTCCTCAAGCATGCACATTATTATGAGAAGTCTCCCTATGTCCCTTTTTCTAGCTTCTATTTTTGTGAAACAGAAAGAGGGAGGATAGCCGAGAAGGAGGGAGAGATGGAGAGAGTAAGGGAGATGAAAAGGGGAGAGTCAGAGAGAGAAAAGACATCTCAGCCCTGTGCCAACATTCATGGAACACCTCAGGTGCTGTTCATGGTGGCCTCGGGTACCACAGCTCAAACCCAGGGCCTCATGTGTGGTAAGGCATGTACTCTATTGGGTGAGCTATTTCTGGACCCCAGATGTTTGACTCAACACCAATATCTGCAATGAGCGTCTCTTTTTCTACTATATATTTTTTCTTTTTTTATTATCTTTATTTATTTGATAGAGACAACCAGAAACTAAGAAGGGAGTGGGGGCAGGGGTAGATAGCATAATGGTTATGCAAAGAGACTCTCATGCCTGAGGCTCCAAAGTCCCAGGTTCAATCCCCTGCACCACCATAAACCAGAGCTGATCAGTGCTCTGGTAAAAAAAAAAAAAAAAAAAAAAAGGGAGTGGGAGACAGAGAGGGAGAGAGACAGAGACACCTGCAGCCCTGCTTTACCAATCGCACAGCTTTCCCCCTGCAGGTGGGGACTGGGGGCTTGCAACTGGGTCCTTACACATTGTAACAAGTGCGCTCAACCAGATACACCACCACCCAGCCCCTTTTTTGTTATATTTTCTCCATAACTGATATACACTTAGAATTGGGTGGTCCTGATGGTACTTTGACCTATCAGTGATAACTGAAATATCCCAAAACACAAAAAACAGTGATAACTTTTCATTACCATACTTAGTCACTTAAAACTTAAACCTTGGGAGTCGGGCGGTAGTGCAGCGGGTTAAGCGCATGTGGCACAAAGCGCAAGGACCAGTGTAAGGATCCTGGTTCGAGCCCCAGCTCCCCACCTGCAGGGGAGTTGCTTCACAAGCGGTGAAGCAGGTCTGGAGGTGTCTGTCTTTCTTTCCCCCTCTCTGTCCTCTCTCCATTTCTCTCTCTCCTATCCAACAACAATGACAACAACAATAACTACAACAATAAAACAAGGGCAACAAAAGGGAATAAGTAAATAAATTTAAAAAAACAGTAGAAAACATTACCTTAAAAAATTAAACATTATCATAGTATGCAGACATCTATCTTGGGGGAGACATGAAACTGCACACCTGTGACAATGTGTCTTGTGAATCAATATTCACTCTAAGTGATTTGAAAAAAGAAGAAATCTTACAACTTAAGATAAAGCTTGTTAGCAACTTGAAGCCAAAACATCAAGGAGGCGTATCTGAGCTTTAACAGTTTGTGTCAGAATTCTGTAGTTTCCACCATTGTCCTAAATAACAAAACTTACACAGCTTCTTGTTTCTTTGCCCAAGAACTGTGAGAGAATATATAACACAAGAGAAACATCACTTTTTCTTGGAGCCTCTTAAGAAAAGAGGCTGAATTCATCAGTTATTCAAGGTCCCTACTGAACAAACACATTTTTCTGCATGAATCTATGTAAAGAATAACCAGATGAGGACTTCCTAAGACTTCAGGAGTACTGAATTTGGGTGAACTCAAAGGAAATGAGCTGTTTGAATTGAATAGTTCAGAGTTTGCTTTCTTTATTCCTTCCTTCCTTTTTTTTTTTTCCTCTCTTCTCATTGTCTGCATGGCAAACCCACTGCTCCTAGAGGCCATTTCCCCTCCTTCGTGACCCTTTCTTCTTTTATAGAGACAAAGAAAAATTGAGGAGATGAAGAGATGAAGAGATCCCTACAGCACTGCTTTACAGCTGGTGAAGCTTCCCCCTGTAGGTGGGGACTGGGGACTTGAACTTGGGTACTTGTGCACTGTAATGTGTGCTGCTTTACCAGGTGTGCCACGGCTTGGCCCCAGCTCAGGGTTTTCTCATAGCCCCACTTCTCCTGATTTCTCCCAACCATTACATGTTTTGGGACTAGATAACTCATGACTAAAGACTCTCTTGAAAAGAGACTTATGGGGGCGGGGCAGGGTGGTAGTGCAGCGGTTTAAAGCGCACATGGCACAAAGTGCAAGAACTATTCAAGGATACCGGTTCAAGCCCCCAGCTCCCTGCCTGCAGGGAGGTTGCTTCCCAAGCGGTGAAGCAGGTCTGCAGGTGTCTACCTTTCTTTCCCCCTCTGTCTTCCCCTCCTCTATCGATTTTTTACTGTCCTATCCAACAACAATAACAATGATAAACAGCAAAGACAACAAAAGGGAAAAAATAGCCTCCAGGAGCAGTGGATTTGTAGTGCAGGCACTGAGCCCCAGTAATAACCCTGGAGGCAGAGAGAGAGAGAGAGAGAGAGAGAGAGAGAGAGAGAGAGAGAGAAAGAGAGGTGGATGGATCTAGATGAGTAGAAACCCTCTTCTAGCAAGCTAGAAAGTTCTGGGAACCTAGAGAGAAACCCTGTCCCTGAATGCTCAAGTTGCAAGCTCTGGTTGGGAAGAGAATTCAAATCACTTGAAGATCTATTTTACTGACAATTCAGAATGAAAAGTATTTTGTTTCAGAGCTTCTAATTTTGAAAATAAGACAGCCTAGGTTAAATAATACAGTTTTCCAAAGGCCAATGTACTCATTTGGAGCTCAATTTTGTTTCTGTTTAAAGTACAAAAGTAACTTCATCTGCCTCCTAGGCAGGAACACTCCTGCTTTAAGGGTCTGTGGTTAGAGGAGCTGATGGACCTTAGCTGGCAACATCCCATTTCTCCCCCTTGCTAATGATCTCAGAACTTTTAGAATGGACACGTTTCTAGTGTTGCACACTGATTACTCCTGATTACTCCATCCCAAATGTCTCCTGAGAGAAATATGCCATATGTGGAACCCCAGCTTCATCCTTTGAACTTCCATACACTTTACAAGATGCTTTTGTTGGCTGTGGGGGGCCTTCAAGTCATCTTGATAAGTTCACATACATTTACGTGATGAGGCATAAGGCATTTGGTGCTATGTGGGACAGGAAACTGCTTCTCACCTTTGTATCATTGTATTATCGCCAGGACTTGGGTGGGATACTGCTGTCAGGTAAGTGGAATACCTTCCACACTTTTTTCAAAGGTGTGGTGGTGGTGCTTGAAGATTTCTATGGTGCTGGGCCAGAGGTTGGCAGGGCTGGTAAGAAAAAGCAGTGGGCCCCACGGTTCCAGACTGTGGCAGGGGTGTCCCCTACTGAATGTTTATTACATGTGTTTTCCAAGAATTGTAGATTCTGTGATTTCATTCTTTTTAGTAAAATTGGTAAGTAAATAAATAAGTAATTATCAAAAAACAGAGAGAAATCTTAGCCCTTGTGTCACTGCTACCTCACATGTAAATATTCTCAAATCTGTTGTCTAGGCAGTCCTGAACCTGATTTTAACTGGAAGAGCCAGCCCTAACGTCTTCAATGGCTGTCAGGAAGGAGAGGCTGGGGAGGTGCTGCGTGGCGTTCTGTCCCGAAGTGACCTAGGCTATTTGCAGTGGGAGAAGAACATGGCAGAAGACAACAGGATGTCACAGGTGAGTGGACTCCAGTTCTCAGCCCCAGAACCAGGGCACCAACAGCTTGATTTTTTTTAAATCCCCTTAATAAGGCAATTCAAACCTGAGCTTATTTTTCCCTTCCTAGTTTCTTGCACACCACCCATCACCTGTCTTTCCCCTCCTCCCTCTCTCTCTCTCTCTCTCTCTCTCACACACACACACACACAGAGAGAGAGAGAGATTTCCAGGGTCTAAATGGATACATTCAAGGATCCTTGAATCATATTTTATGTATATTGAATATAGGTAATATAAGTAATAGGCAAGTAAAATTTTTAAAGATGTTATTTTTATTACACCAAAGCAAAGAACTCTGGAGGGAAGGGCAAGGAGGGACTGGAGAGGACACTGGGGATCCAGTGCATAATGGCAGAGAAGGATCTGAGTTTAGAGTGGGAGTGGTGTACAGACACCTAACACAGGCACATCACGTAACTACCCTCCCCCCAATAAAATGTTTTGAAGGAAAAAAATTAAAACACTGTTTGAAGCATACAGATAAATGGAAAGTTCCCTTTCACCCCCACTCAGTTACAGGCCCCCTTCTCAGAAGCTGGTGCTGTCATCAGCTGGTAGGTAACCTCTCAACCCTTTGCATGTACAGTCGACGGCACAAATTCTACCTATTGCTCAAAGCTTTTTAAAAGTCACTTAAATTTTTTTTTAATTTTTTAAAAAGTCAAAAGGGGGAGACACTTACAAAAACTCTTTTCAGAAAGCTTTCCAGTTCTGCCCATTTATAACCCCTAAAGAGTAGAATGTGCTATTTAAAAGCATAAGCAAAGAATTAATTTAGATGTGATTCTGCAAACACAAAACAGGGAAGTAGATATGCCCACCCCAAACTGCAAATCAGAGACTTCTATGAAATTTTCACTCCAAACTTCAGGAAAGGAAAGGCAGATTTTGTGAAAAGCAATCTTATGTGGTTTAAAACCAGCTGAAAAGTAAGTCACTGCTATGACAACAAACCTTCCACCAGCACCAAATGAGGTCCCAACTCCCCCAGTTTCGCCCTTTTGTGTGTGCACTTCCTGTTTGGTAAGGTCCTTCTATATCCACATTCATTCACTTCTCCTCAGGAAGATGGGCTTGCAGACACAGGTACTCATGAAATAGACCTCTCCAACACATACAAGGTGTGACCATTCCTCTCATGAGGGCATCAACGTGAGCAGCAAATGAAAGCAAGAATGCTGGGCCAGAGGGATGGCTTGCCAGGTACAGGGCGAGTGTCTCCCCAGCGTGAGGTCCAGGTTCTAAGCCTGGAGCCCCTGCACCACCATAAGCCAGAGCTGAACAGTGCTCTGGTAAAAAAGGAAGGAAGGAAGGAAGGAAGGAAGGAAGGAAGGAAGGAAGGAAGGAAGGAAGGAAGGAAAGAAGGAAGGAAAGAAGGAAGGAAAGAAGGAAGGAAAGAAGGAAGGGAAGGGAAGGGAAGGGAAGGGAAGGGAAGGGAAGGAAAGAAAAGAAAAAAGAAAAGAAAAGAAAAGAAAAGAAAAGAAAAGAAAAGAAAAGAAACTAGAAACTAGAAACTGAATGTATGCATGTTCTGGGGAGAGAAGGAAGGTAGGAAGGGAAGGATAAATGGATAGAGAGAGGGGGAAAGGAGAGAGAGAAAGACAGGAAAAGAAGGGGGAGGGGAGGGGAGGGGTGAAGGGAGGGAAAGAAGGGAGGGGAAGAGGGAGGAATCATGAATATTAAAGCTTGCTAGGAAGCCAAATGCCAAGAAGACAAAATGCCCTTGTGTATATAAGACTTTCTATTTGGGAGTCTGACAGTAGCACAGCGAGTTAAGCGCACATGGCAGGAAGCGCAAGGTCCAGCATAAGGATCCCGGTTCAAGCCCCCGGCTCCCCACCTGCAGGGGAGTCGCTTCACAGGCGGTGAAGCAGGTCTGCAGGTGTCTTTCTCTCCCCCTCTCTGTCTTCCCCTCCTCTCTCCATTTCTCTCTGTCCTATCCGACAACGATGACAACAATAATAACTACAACAACAACAAAACAACAAGGGCAACAAAAGGGAATAAATATTTTTAAAAGAAAAATAAAGAAAGAAAAATTTTAAAAAAGGCTTTCTATTCAGTGAAGACAAGTAGTTTTCACTTTGTAAATACACTGCTTCTTCATTCATGCTCATCCAGAATCTTATTAAAAGTGAGGGTTCATCTCTGCACACAAAGATGAGACACTCTTAGGCCCTGCACATATAGGCGACACTTGGAGGGGTTCTTACTCACCCCCCAGGCAAAAATGTGTATATTAGTCAGGATGAAGCTCAATTACAGATCACGTTTCACATGTGAGGCCCTGAGTTCGACCCCCTCATCCCCACAATTTTTTTCTAAATCTGCATAATACTTATGACTCCGCTAAAACTTGACTATTCTATATATATTGACTATTCTGCTGTTAAAGTAAGTCTATTAACATATATTTTATATTGTATATGTTAGTTACTATGTTCTTACAATAAAGGAAGCTAGAGAAGAGAAAATGCTACTAAGAACAGTGGAAGGCAGGGGCCAGGCAACGGCGTACCTGGTTAAGCACACACACTACAGTGTGCAAAGACCTGGGTTCAAGCCCCTGGCCCCCACTTGCAAGGGGAAAGCTTCACAAGTGGTGAAGCAGAGCTTCAGGTGTCTCTCTGTCTCTCTCCCTATCTCCCTTCCCCTCTCAATTTCTCTCTGTCTCTCTCCAATAATAAAAATAATTTTTTTAAAAAAAAGTAAAAGGCAGAGAAAACACATGTATAGTACTTGCTTGTATTCATCAGTACTGCAACTCTGTATTGTCTGCTCACAAGAAAATCTGCCTTATCAGTGGGTCCAGACAACATCAGCCAAATGTCCACTGAAGACAGATCTAGGTAATACAGGCTGAGAGAGCAGTGGTCTAACCACTGCGTGCAACTCAAATCTTGTGTGGAGTTTTGCTTTTTAATAGACTTAAAAAAATTTTTTTCAGCAGTTTGAGGTCACAGTAAAACTAAATGGAAGACAGGAAGATTTTTTTTCAACATATCCCCTGCCCTCAAATGTGCACAGTCTCCCCTGTTCTCAGAGTCACCTCCCACCAGAATGGGGTGTTTGGGACAACCGATGAACCTGCAATGGCTCCTCATTGTTGTCACCCAAAGTCCAGAGTTTATAGTCTCTGGTTTGAACAAGCATACAACGGCAGGTATTCAGTGCTACAGCATCAGATAGCAGCTGGTTTCACTGAGCTGACAGTCTCCTGTGTGCTACCTGTTCGTGTCCTCCTCTCCTTAGCCACTGTTCTTTTTTGTACATCCATTACTCTACCTTTACCACAGTGTCCTACAGTTGGAACCAAACAGCATGTGACCATTTCAGATTGGCTCCTTTACTTTTTGGATTACTTTAGGAATTTACGTTCCATCTATATTGCACATTTCTTTGCAGCATTTTGGTAATTAGTCCCTAGGATGCTGTGAGTATATAGTCTAAGGAGTAAACAGTATTCTGCTGGTGTGCAACAGAGTGCTTATCCATTCACGTGCAAAACATACCTGGGCTTTTCCAGGTCTGGGCAGGCTGGACTCAGATTTTTCTCCACTATCTAAAAGTGGATTCTTGCCTTTGGGGTATGGTTTGATAGGTTATGTTTTAGGTCTGGGAAAGCAAAGTTATTTCCCCACATAACTTAATGATGATAATGTTGTTGATGAAAAAACAAGACTTATCACATATTATTATTAAATAAAAGTGTTCTGCTTTCAGATAGTGGAGGAAAGCACTCTCAGGTTTTGTGTGCATATAAGCTTTCAATTCCTTTTGGATAAATATCAAGGAGTCGATTGCTGAATTGTATGGTGTAAGCATATTATTTTCTAAGAGACCACCAAAGTATCTTCTAAAGTAGTGGCACCATTTTGCATTCCCAAAATGCAAAGAGAATTCCTTCTGCTCCACCTCCTCACCGGCACTTGGCACCGTCAGTGTTCCGGATGTTGGTAGTTCTAGCAAGTGCGCTATTGCACTGTTGTCATTTGCATTCCTCTAATGATGTGATCTGGAGCATCTTTGCATTTGCTTATTTGTTATCTTTGTGTCTTCTTTTTTTATTTTTTTAAAAATTTATTTATTGGATAGAGATAGCGAGAAATTGAGAGGGAACGGGATGAGAGGGAGAGAGACAGACAACTGCAACACAGCTTCATCACTTGCAAAGCTTTCCCCCTCTAGTCCCTGCAGGTGGGGACTGGAAGCTCAAGCCTGGGACTTTACACACGGTAACATGTGCACTCAACCAGGTGTGCCACCACCTGGCCCCTGTTTGTGTCTCCTTCAGTGAAGTGTCCATTAAAGTTGCGGGTCCATTTAGAGAGTTTTTTGTTTGTTTTGTTGCCACCAGGGATATTGCTGTGGCTCTGTGTCAGAAGTACAAATCCACTGCTCCTGGCAGCCATTTTTTCTTTTCTGTTTTGTCCCTTTTCATTCTATTTTATTTGATCGAACAGAGAGAAATTGAGAGGTGAGAGGGAGATAAAAAGGGAAAGAGAAAGATAGACATCTGTAGACCTGCTTCATTTCTGGTGAGGCATCTAAATGGGGATCAGGGACTTGAACCCAGGTCCTTGTGTACAGTAATATATGTGCTTAGCCAGGTGTACCACCATCCGGCCCCTAGAAAGCTTTTAAAGGTATCAGCATCCAGGTCATCCCCAGAAGAGTTTCAGTATCCTTGAGTGTGTTACCTCTGTTATGGGCCCATGCTTGAATTAAAATTTTCCTGCTTGAAATTCTGCTGCCGCCATCCTAAAATTCTTCATGAATTTTGAACAAGGGAGTCACATTTTTATTTTGTGCTACAACCTGTAGATTATGTAACCAGTCATGCCCAAAGACCATCTTATTTGGTCTTGGGAACCTGGACATCAGAATTTTTTTAAAAGCTCACAGGTGAGTCTCGTATGTAACCAGAATTAGAAACCTCTGCTCTAGGCCAGGGTGGCTTAACTCTGGCACCACTGGCATGCTTAGCTGGGTTATTCTCTGTGTGTGTGTTGTGGGGGGGAATCCTATGCCTTCTGCCCCCCAGATGCCTGTATCTTTCACTCCCCGCCATGTAACAATCAAGGATATCTCTTGACATTGACATAATTGCCCCTGTAGGAACTGCTGATCTAAAGAAAGAAGAAAAAAACCTGTTTAGGCTTAGCCAATTGAAGCCATGGCATGTATAATTAGAAAACTAGCTGTTCTGATTACAAGAAGGAATATCTCCTTTCAGTTGGTATCAGAAAGCTTGACAGCTTCCTATTCCCTTCTAATACTTGCAAGGCTTTGGGGACAAGTTACAGACCTTATCTTAAATTAAAATTAAACAGGTGTTTGCAATATAGCTACTTACATACTGAGAAAAGGGACTGTATAGAAAATATGCCGAGAGGTTTAAAGAATCGGGAATTCATAGGGATCTGGTGCTACCACTTTCTCTGGGTCACTTTTTTTTTTTCTCGCACAAGTCAGGTCAGGCCAACAGGGCTGCTAAATCATACTCTAAAGTCAATTACCTGCAGAACCTAAAATACCCTCCACTAATAAAACTGGATGTTTGTCAGGACCAAACATCAAGTCAAGAGGCTGAGGCCTGAAGTAAAAAATAAGAGCTCACCTGCTGGGAAGAAGAAGGATGTACCGAAAAATGAGACCACCATCCAGGTGCTTGCTTACAAACCGGCAGTAGGACAAAGGGTAAAGATGGCTTGAGTTTGTTTTGAAATCTACATAGAAATTCCATCTACAATGCTTCCATTTTTTTTTAAGTGGCTAATGTGGCTTTTCATCTTTCCTCTTTGGACTCAGTGTTCTCTCCCTGGGGAGATTCCTATGAATCCTGCCCTCAGTGAAAATTGCCTGAAATTGTACACTAATGGCTTGAAACCTCAAGGATGTTTATTATGTTGTCTCTGTCATGCACTTAGAGCTGCGTTTCAGAACAAATGTATTAAAGAGCAAGTAGAGGCTGGCAGTTCATTTTCTTACTTGAGCAGCTAAGATGCATGGGTATGTTAGACATATACAGGTGTGTGTGTATAAAGTCTATTTTATCTGTAGATGTTTTTTATGAGCAAAAGAAACCAGAGCACCACTCAGCTCTGGAACATCTGGTGCCAGGGATCCAGCCTGGGCCCTGGGGCATGTAAGTCCTCTGCTCTAGCACACTGAGCTATCTCCTCAACCATTAGTTTTTATTAAGATATATTCTTATTATTTAAAGCATATGACAGTTCCCCAGAAGATGACAAAGTGTGGTATATATTGGCATCACAAGAATGAGTTTTCAAGTTTAATTCCCAGCTTCTCTGATAAATGAACTAACAAATCCTTCTTAAAAGTAAACAATATGAGAGATCCAGAGCAACTATGTGATACACTTCAGGCTTGCAAGTCCTAGTGTGATCAGCTGAGCTGTGTCTATCTTTCTTTCCCCCTGTCTATCTTCCCCTCATCTCTCAATTTCTCTCTGTCCTATCCAGCAAAAATAACAACAAAAATGGAGAAAGATGGCCTCCAGGAGCAGTGGGTTCATGATGCAAGCACTGAGCAACAGTGATAATCCTAGAGGTAAAAAAAAGAAAAGAAAAAAAGGAGTCGGGCAGTAGCGCAGCAGGTTAAGTGCACATGGCACAAAGCACAAGGATCAGTGGAAGGATCCCAGTTCAAGGCCCCAGCTCCCCACCTGCAAGGGAGTCCCTTCACAAGCGGTGAAGCAGGTCTGCAGGTGTCTGTCTTTCTCTCCCCGTCTTCCCCTCCTCTCTCCATTTCTCTCTGTCCTATCTAACAATGATGATATCAATAACAGCAATAATAACTACTACAACAACAACAACAAAAAGGGCAACAAGTGGGAAAATAAGTATTTTTAAAAATTAAAAAAAAACATTTATCTATTTGGGTTTTTTGTTTAATGAGAGAGAGATAGAGAGACAGACAGACAGACAGAAAGACAGACCAGAGCATCACTCTAACCAACTACAATGCCAGGGATGAAACCAGAATCGGACCCAGGGCCCAGGGTTTGCAAAGCGTGCACTCTACCCACTGAACCACCTCCTTGGCCACCAGAAGGTACTTTTTTACTCCTCATGTGTCAGCTCATTATTTGGGGATGAAAGCAGACTATAATGCATGTGTACTATTGAAATATTTTCTATGTAATGCTTTATAAAGAGATTTGATTATACCTAAAGACATCTGTTAATTACAGAAAGTACAAATGAAGCTTGTTCATTCCTCTTGAAGCTAGGAGGCATGAAGCCTCACTGTGTGCCAGTCTCCTTCTGAGTCACCTGCGACATCTGCCTTTCCTTAAGTTCCACATCCTCTCGGTTAGGGTCAGTGGTAGTTTAAGCCCGCTTAAACCCACTTTTGGTTTGTTCATTCATTTTATCTTATTTTTATTGGAGGGGGGATTAATGGTTTACAGTAAATACAGTTGTTGATACATGTGAAACATTTCTTAGTTATTATGAATTTTGCTATTGCAGGGACTTTACCCCTCCAGATTGACTTTGTTTCAGATAGAAAGAGAGAGACAAAGAAAAAGCAGGAGAGAAAGGGAAATAGCACAGCACCGAAGCTTCTGCCAGTGTGGAGGTAGTCATATGCACCTGTATCATGCATATGACACTGCAGGCCCTCTGTCCACAGGAGCTTTCTTGCCAGCCCTTGCCCATGCATTTTAGAGATGAGAGATCAGACCAAGCGAGGTGTGGGAACTGGCCCATAGCTACCGGCAAAGATGTTGTCCAAGCCTGGCTTCTGATTCCAGATTCACTTACATTCAAAGCCTGCATCTGCTTATTGTGCTGTGCTGCCTGCCTTTGGCATCTCTGCTTGCTTTTTGATAAAAACAGTAAATACAAAATGCCAGTTCTTGGAAATAGTCTATGGTAAGTGCTTTTATAATCTATTATATCTGTTCATTTACATATAGATGAAGATTTGTATCATAGACTATCTATCATAGGTATGCTGATGCTGGAGGACATTATTTAGATGGTGGCAAAAATCATAGCTAGGCTTTCCAAGGCTTGTTGGTGTGCTTAGCCAGCTAGAGCATTAACCCCCGACACGCAGGTTAATGCAGTTGTGCACTGGAGCTGATTGTAAGCCACTGCCACTTGGAGTACACACACTGCAAAGTGTCCCCTTCACCTGCTGATTTGGCAGCCACGTCTATCAGGGATTTAGTAGAGGAGACGTGCTAACCAGAAAACTACTCTCACTACAGTATAGCCACAAGTCGAACATTCCAGAATATTGTCACAAAAGTGACACAATCATGCAGAGCAGAGTTTTTCTCAAGGAGGAGCCAGCTGTGGTCACAACCCCAGTCGAGTGAAATAGCTTACTTGTTTAGTGTGTTGCTTTGCCATAGGTATGACCCAGGTTCAAGCCTGGCCTCCACCACATTGAAGGAAGTTTTGATGCTGTGGTCTCTTTTTCATATTCTCTCTCTCTCTCTTTCTTTCTCTCTCTCCCTCTCTCTCCCTTTTCCCTCCCTTCCTCTCCCTCTCCTCCCTCTTTCCCTCTCTCTGCATCTATTATTTTATAAAAAGTCAAAGGCAAAGCCCACAGTAACTTCCTTTTTGTTCCAAGACCTGGGGACTATTTGGGGCTCACAAATATGCCAGCTTGACAAATAAGCATATTAAGGATATTTGGTAGCTCCTGCACAGAGGTTGCTATAATTCTGAAAACTGTGTTTGCACTGATCATGAAAACCTCATACAGGAAAGATTTCTGAATTAAAAAGAAACTCCATGAGCTGACAATCAGATTCTGTTGAGGCTCATCCTGTAATGTTGTGCCTGCCTTTCCCCAAGTACATTTCTTCTTACTCTGGGAAAATCGTCGAGATTGCAAAAACACGTGTCTTTCCATCCCAGTGTCAAAGCCTAGTGGGTGAGATGTTAAAAAATAAATAAATACATAAATAAAAAGATGGAACTCTCGTTAGATGACATGGAAGTCTCCCCCCCCCCCACGAAAGCCGGCTGACTGACATTCCATGTGGCACACAGCCCACTACCCACAGGGTCAGGCTCTCTCTTGAAGTCCCCATGACATTTCTGTTCCAGGGTACAGGTTTGAGGATGAGATGCCAATACCTAAGTGAGAACATAAAGCAGTCTGAGTCTAACACCATCTGGAAAGCCTTAGGAGGTTCACATTATCTTCGCACCTGTCACTGAGAAGGAAAAAAAAAACAACTCTGATTTTCAAGACGGAAGCATGCTATGCAAGTCTGGCTGGAATGGTTCCCTGGGCTGCCCGACTCCATCCCACTCCCACCCTCTTCTGCTTTACCTTTTCCCTTGAAGAAGATTGCTAGAAGAGATGCCACTGGAAAAGAACCAAATGAAGCAAAGCCCAGTACCACCGTGGTGCAGTTCCCGAGGCGGTGCCTGCAAACACAACACCATGCCTGCAACCTCTGTGAGAAGTTGCTCTCTCTTCCAGGTGGCAGCGATGAGAGCCAGGCCATTAACAGGCACACACACAGGGAACCGTCACCAGGAATTAGAGAAGAACACGCCCCACTTCCAGCACCTTCCTCCTGCTCAGATTACCGGACTGGGACCCTGAGACTTGTAATAGCAAACTCATTGTGTAAAGGCACATTCTAAGCACCAGCATCACTGTTCTGGGTCGCAAAAAAGAACAATAATAAAAAAGATGAAGGTAGTTTCAAGACTTGCCCTCAAATGTTTGGACTCTGTCCATTCTTCCTCCTGTCCTCTTGTCATCCTGAATGATGAATGTCAGGACAGGGTGGCGGCCATGTGTGTTGCTGAAGCTCCTGGGCTTATTACACAATGAGTGAACTTAAAGAGAAAGGTGTTTTATTTATAGCACCACTGTATCACAATTTAATTTCCTCTTTGCCATAGCAACATGCGGCAACATGCACATATTCTGCATTGATGGAATCTCACCAATGAAATATATTTAGAATCTTGCTGGGGGTTGGGGGCAGAGATTAGGTAATAAGCTGTGTCTACCCTAAAGCAATTCAAATTCTTAACTAAAATTCCAGTTTAAAAAAAAATCCATAAAAGAAAGGAGACACTAGTTGTCTGGATTCAGTCGGGAGGTATTTGGTTTTGCAGGACTCACTCTCAACCAGCTGTGACCTTAATGTTTGCCTCTCAGGGTCACTGCCCAAAGTTCTGTGCCGGTTATACGTGACCTCTCACTTTTTACTAGAATCTGCTCTGCGTAGTCTCTGTGTAGTCACCTTGGGGACTGGAGATTGTATTTATTACTACTGCATTTCCCCTCTACTCTGAATAGCTTTGAGTTCAGGAAAGAAAATGGTTACATAAACTAACAACAAACATTATGGTGTCAGTGTCTTTTAGAGAATGTTCACCTGCATGTTGGTTGGATTTTGACTACATTACCGAGATCCTATGAAACAAAGTCAGACATGTCTATGGCACCCACTCAAACAGAATTTATAAAAACTTTCAGTGGTGGGAGTAGGCAGTAGCGCAGTGGGTTAAGTGCACGTAGCGCACAGCGCAAGAATCAGCCTAAGGATCCTGGTTCGAGCCCCCGGCTCCCCACCTGCAGGGTGTCACTTCACAGGCAGTGAAGCAGGTCTGCAGGTGTCTATCTTTCTCTCCCCCTCTCTGACTTCCCCTCCTCTCTCCATTTCTTTCTGTCCTACCTAACAATGATGACATCAATAACAACAACAATAATAACTACAACAATGAAAAAACAATAAGGCAACAAAAGGGAAAATAAAAAAATATAAAAAAAAACTTTCAGTAGTATAAAATCAGCTGGGGGGGACTGGGTGGTGCCGCAACTGATTGAGTACACGTTATAATGTGCAAGGACCTGGGTTTGAGCCCCCAGTCCCCACCTGCAAGGGGAAAGCTTTGCAGGTGGTGAAGCAGTGTTGTAGGTGTCTCTCTGTCTCTCTCCCTCTCTATCACCTCCTTTCCTCTTGCTTTCTGGCTGTCTCTATCTAATAAGGATAATTAATAAAAAAAAGAGTTAAAATCAGCCAGAATATTCATGTGAAATTCACAAGGAGTGGCATGTTCTCACAAACAGCCCTCGCTGACATAAATAATTTATTATTATATGTAATTATAATATACAGTCACTTATTTGGTAAGTCCCAAGTCAGTTGATACATTTTCCAACTGTAACAGCCCCAAGTCTTGCGTGTCACATTGTGACTACATATAACCTTAGGACAGAAGGAGCCATCTCAAGAAGACCCAAGAAATCAGGTGCTCAAGTTTTAACTACAGAATGGGAATGACTTGGGGGCGGATTCCATAATATAATCACATGTTGTTCCCTGCGCTTTATTTCTGATGCAGCCAATGCACATTTATTAGCAAGGTAGCCCTGCAGAGAGTCTAACTCTGGGCTGAGTAAGGAGCAAGTCCTCCACCCACTAGTAGCATGTCGAGACTGAGGTGCTAGAACTGCACCCCCTTTTCGAACTGGCAAGTGGAACAGAGGCCATTTCTCTTACCACAGTAATGTAATTTTTCTATGGTAGCCAAAAGTGAAAAGAAATGGAAGCCAAAAAAGCAGCTCTGATTCACCCTGTCACCCACAACTGAAGAATTTAAATGCAGGAAAGTGAAGAAGATTGAACAGAACTATAGAGAAATCAAAATGCCAACCAATGCACCCTGAATACTTAGGTTTACAGAACATGTGATCGTTTTTTCCAAGCTGGATCATCCACATAGCTGATTCTGCTTCTAATCACACTGAGCAACCTTGAAGACTGAGAGGAGAGGGAAAAGAATGACTTACTGGGTCCTTCATGTCAAAGACACACCAAGGCTGAGGTGCCACTTTTTCTGGCACCATGAGGAAATGGTTTTTTTTTTCATGTAGCTCATGTTTACCTCTTTAAGTCATTTTAAAAGAGAGGGGAGGGCTGGTTTAAACATCCGTGAGTTTCTAGTCATAGAATAAAAAAAAATAGATGTACTTCCTGGGCCAGGGAGATAGTGCAGGGGTAGCACACAGGATTACAGGATTTGTCTGTGATCTGTCCAACGTTCAGTCCCTGGTGCTACCAACAGCTAGAGCTGAACAGTCCTCTTGAAAAAAAATCTTTCTGCCTCTTTCAATAAAATAATGGATATCATAAATGAAAATGCACTAAGATAATATCATAATCCTTGCGGGGCAAGAGGGCTACTGAAATGGACAAGACCCTCTCACTACACCATCCATAGTGTAAACTCACGCACAGTGACTTCTGCTTCTCAAATTCAACTCCCCCACTGTGCAACCAGGAGCCTCGGGGCAGCTGTTTGATCACACGATGTATCAGCATCTGTCACCGGGAGACAGAATCTATGTATTCATCTGCACCCTCCTTTTCTCTTCCAGGTGGGCAGCATGCTGAAGACACCTAAATTTCCCATCTGGCTGTGCAACATCAATGGGAATTACAGCATCCTTTTTAGCACCAACAGACAGCTTTTATCGGACTGGAAGATGGAGCATCTCTTTGATCTGTACTTTTACAGTGGGCAGCCCTCTCAGAAGCAGCCCTTCCATCTTACAGTTGGTGAGCATTTCCGACTTGGAGCACTGTGAGGGCTCGTGTGCTCAGAGAGATGGAGCAGCCGCAATGCTGAACAGCTGTGAGGCTTCTCCTACTAACTCTGCAGGGGAATGTTTAGACTTGGCTTCTGAAATGAAGCCAGTGCACGAATCTTGTGGGCCTAAACTTAAGTATTACTGTGGGAATTCAGACCTGTTCTAAACGTAGGGGTGGGGGTGGGGCGCTAAAAGGCGACACAGAGGAACAAGCAACTTTTAGGCTAGAGGAAAAATAAAATGATGAGAGTTGAATTTCTGAAAAGTCTCCTGGTGCCACTTACTGTTGCTCTTGAGGCAGTTAAAGCCTGAGAGGCCAGCTGGTCGCTCAGGAGGTTGAGACTACACCTTAAATGTTTGAGGCTCTGGGTTCCAGCCCCAGCACCATATAGGGGCACTTCCCCAATACCCACACACTCGCAGTGGTAGAGGATTTGCTCATCATTCAGTCTGGAATTAGACACTCTGAGCTGAGTCTAACACGATGACAAAAATGACTTATCTAGCTTTCTGGGAGAGACCAGAGTACTACTCAATGGTGGTTTATGGTGGTGCTGAGGATTGAACCTTGAGCCTCAGGCAATCAAATCCTGTGCTCTAACCTGCTGAGATATTTGCCCAGTCTAAGTGTGTATGTGTGTGTGTGTGTGTGTGTGTATGTATTAATACCATCTGCCAGAATTTCTCTCTGCTTACCTAGTTGTGGAAATGTGGCCAAACTCCTGCTACCCCCCCCCACCACCCGGCCCCTTCCTGCCTGCTTCCTCTGGGATGGATGGAGCCTGAAGGCTGGGGTCTGAACATCCTGTTCCTCCCTCAGATACTCACTCCCATCCCTGGGAAAGTGATCAGTGTGAGGAAAATCACAGTGGAAATCGGTGCTCGCCTGTGGAGATGGCCATCAGGACCAAATGGAGAGATGCCACCATCAACTGGAATGGAGCGCTCCCCTTTTTCTAAACAGCAAGTCAGGTTGTGCAATGAGGCCTGAAGGGCCCAAGCCACTGCGTGACAAAAGCCCAGTGTGTGTTTGAAGACCATCTGGCATCTGCATTCCTCATTCATTTTTTTTTTTTTTGCCTCCAGGGTTATTGCTGGGCTCGGTGCCTGCACCATGAATCCACTGCTCCTGGAGGCCATTTTCTCCCTTTTGTTGCCTTTGTTGTTGTAGCCTTCTTGTGGTTATTATTGTTGTAGTTAGTTGTTGGATAGGACAGAGAGAAATCAAGAGAGGAGGGGAAGACAGAGAGGGGGAGAGAAAAACAGACACCTGCAGACCTGCTTCACCGCCTGTGAAGCGACTCCCATGCAGGTGGGGAGCCAGGGGCTCGAACCGGGATCCTTATACCGGTCCCTGCGCTTTGCGCCATGTGCGCGTAACCCGCTGCACTACCGCCTGACCCCCTGCATTCCGCATTCTTAAGCCCAACTCAAGAGTGTCTTCATCTGGAGTCTTATTTTGAACCTCTGATGTTACCATCAATATTGTAATAGAAACAGGCTCTCACTGCGAGGCCTGTACAGTGATACCCGTACTCACAGAGTGGTCCCTTCACTTAATTTAAGACAATACAGGCTCTTTCCTTGGTGTTGTTTCCAAATCAAGACTTTTCTCGTTGTGGTTCTTTCTCCCTGGGACCCTGGAAGCAGGAAGCCAAGCCTTCATTTGCTGATGAAGTCATCAGCCATGTATCATCAGACTGTCAGTTATGGCAAGAACTCAAGCCTTCTCACAGGCTTCCTGGAAGGGAGGGCATTCCTTCCCAAGGTTACATTTCACATGCCCACCTTAGAAAGTTATACTCACTAGAACAGAAAGTGGGGTGTTGTAGGCAGGAAGCTGGGTTATTCTGCATAGACCAGGCACGAAAGTTGTGGGTTCAAGCAGACAAGATGGGTATGCAGGAGACAGACATTCTATCAGTGTTGGTTTTTGTGGTTTTTGTTTCTGTTTTTTGGTGTTGATAAACTGATAAACTGAGAAAGAAGTTCCCCCAAAATACATAAATGCTGAATAAGACACAATAAAATGTTAAACTATAAGCCTGAATTCATGCCTATTAGAAACTGAGGGGGTGGGAAAAGCAGGTGAAAGAGGTCAATTATATAGTAGAGAACTTTTAGATTAAACTTTTAGTGTGGCACATGATTTACTTTGCTATTTTATTTATTACAATCATTATTATCATTATTATTATCTTCCCACCAGGATTATCACTGAGGCTTGATGCCTGCACAATGAATCTACTGCTCCTGGCAGCCATCTTCCCCCCTATTTTTTATTGGATAGGACAGAAAGAAATTGAGAAGGGAGGGAAAGACAGAGTGGAATAAAACCTGCAGACCTGCTTTAACACTTGTAAAGTGTTTCCCCATCAGGTGAAGAGTGGGAACTTGAACCCTGGTCCTTACTCATGATAATGTATGTGCTTAACCCAATGCACCACTGCCTGGCCTCACACATGATGATTTATTTACAGATGTCAATGTATAAAGATGCATGCCTAAAACCTATATGTTATAATTCAGTGTTACTTCAATTAAAAGATTTTTTTTTTTGCCACTAGGGTTTTTGCTGTGGTTTGTACATGTACAATACCACTGCTCCCAGTGGACTCTCTTTGTGTTGATGTTAAGATAGAAGGTGAGTCCACAGAAGAGATCCAAAAGGCCGAGAAACACATGAAAAAATGCTCCAAGTCTCTGATTGTCAGAGAAATGCAAATAAAGACAACAATGAGATACCACTTCACTCCTGTGAGAATGTCATACATCAGAAAAGGGAACAGCAGCAAATGCTGGAGAGGGTGTGGGGTCAAAGGAACCCTCCTATACTGCTGGTGGGAATGTCAGTTGGTCCAACCCCTGTGGAGAACAGTCTGGAGAACTCTCAGAAGGCTAGAAATGGACCTATCCTATGACCCTGCAATTCCTCTCCTGGGGATATATCCTAAGGAACCCAACACATCCATCCAAAAAGATCTGTGTACACATATGTTCTTGGCAGCACAATTTGTAATAGCCAAAACCTGGAAGCAACCCAGGTGTCCAACAACAGATGAGTGGCTGAGCAAGTTGTGGTATATATACACAATGGAATACTACTCAGCTGTAAAAAATGGTGACTTCACCATTTTCAGCCGATCTTGGATGGACCTTGAAAAAATCATGTTAAGTGAAGTAAGTCAGAAACAGAAGGATGAATATGGAATGATCTCACTCTCAGGAAGAAGTTGAAAAACAAGATCAGAAGAGAAAACACAAATATAGCCTGAACTGGAATTGGCGTATTGCACCAAAGTAAAAGACTCTGGGGTGGGGTGGGGGGGAGAATATAGATCCAAGAAGGATGACAGAAGACCTTAGTAGGGGTTGTATTGTTTTATGGGAAACTGGGGAATGTTATGCATGTACAAACTATTGTATTTACTATTGAATGTAAAACATTAATTCCCCAATAAAGAAATTTTTTAAATTACTGTTTGTTCTTAGAGAGGACATGTTTAGTGTTTTTTCCATCATTTGCTCATCAGTGTCGCAAAGCCAAGAGGAACCAGGCCAGGGGCAGGGAAGTCAGAGGCTCTCTTAACCTGCCTGGTTTGGCTTCATACCATCCAGACTGTGTGCAGCCTGTGGTCACAGTGAGTGATATGAAGCAAGGCTGTGTGTTGTTGACTATTATAGCTGCCATGTCAAGGCCTTAGAGGCACAAATGCTCATTCACCAACTCAGAAAATATTCTCTCTCTTAAAAAAATGAAGAGGTCAGAGCACACTCAGTTCTGGAATATGATGATGATGTGGATCAAACCCAGGGCCTCTGGGAGCTCGTGTGCTCTGATGCTGAGCTATCTCTTAGGGAAATGTTTTCTACCATGTCGTGGGCACCAAACAAAATTTAGAGGTGAAGAACCACAGTGAACAAATCAGTCATGGCCTCCATTCCTCATGGAACAAATGTAGCCCTCCTGAGAAGGTATCACTGATCCAAAAACTACTTTACTAAATATAAACTTGAAATCTGAGACCAGTTTTAAGACGAAAAGGATCTTGATGGTGCCTGCTATCAAATGCTAAGGGCCTGGAAATCAAGGACAAGGTATCTCTAAGGAACATATAGGTAAACTGAGGCAGGAAGACTATGTAGAAAGAATGAGGTGAGGGGAAGAGGAAGGAGCCAGTGCAAGTCCCTGTGCTTGAGGAAAGTGCTTAAGGAGCAGAGCAGGGGTGGGGCTGGGACACAGAGAGTATAGGAGAGAGGCTGGGAGTCCCCTCCTCCCCCCCCACACACACACACTACACTCCAGACTACGCACTGTACAAACACAGCATCTGAGTATTATGACCGCAGCATGGCGGCCTGGGAAGGTTCTATGCAGCATGCAAAGACTTACATTTCAAGAAGATACACATTCAAGATGCCACTCCTGTGTAGAAAATGGATCGGAGAGAGACTAATTAGAAGGCTATAGGCAGAAGTCGAAAAACAAGATCAGAAGAGAAAACATAAGTAGAACCTGAACTGGAGCTGGTGTACTGCACCAAAGTACAGGACTCTGGCGGGGGAAGAGTACAGGTCCTGGAAAAGGATGACAGAGGACCTAGTGGGGGTTGTACTGTTATGTGGAACACTGGGAAATGTCATGCATGCACAAACTATTGTATTTACCCCAATAAAGAAATTTTTTTAAAAGGCTATAGCACAGTCCCCAGTTCCCACCTGCAGGGGGAAGCAGTGCTACAGGCGCCCCCCCCCCCTTCTCTCACTCTCTCCCTATCACTCCTTTCCCTCTCTATTACAGATTGTCTCTATCCAATAAATAAATAAATATAAACAATCTTAAAAGAAGGCCATATTACAGGTGGTCTGGGCAAGAAGTAATCAGAATAGAGCGATGACACTAAGAGGCCAGGATATCACCCAGAAGGTAAAGTGACAAGCAAGATGAAGAGAGGGGAAGACAAGAGGAGGAGTCCAGAATGGCTCCTGGCTTGAAAACTGAATGGAAGATTATACCCTTGTTGAATCAGGAAACTAACAGAACTGCACATTTGGAGGGAAGGAAATTCCAGTTTCATCGGAGATCTGACACATCCACATGAGAAGTTAGCAGAGGGAATCAGCATAAGGAACTTAGATGGGAGGTCTGGATCTGAGAAGAACGCTTTTTTAAAAATATTTATTTATTTATTGCCTTTTTTTGCCCTTGTTGTAGTTGTTGTTGGATAGGGCAGAGAGAAATGGAGAGAGGATGGGAGACAGAGAGGGGGAGAGAAAAATAGACACCTGCAGACCTGCCTCACCACCTGTGAAGTTACTCCCCTGCAGGTGGGGAGCCGGGGGCTTGATCCGGGATCCTTACACCAGTCCTTGCACCACCTGCGCTTAACCCGCTGTGCTACAGCCCGACTCCCAGAAGGACGCTTTCAAGGCAGAAGGGTCAGTAACTAGACCAGTAAGATCACTGCCCTGGGGCTGTGAGTTCCTTAGGTGTCAGCTATCTTGCTTATAAAGTCAGAACACCTCTTAACAAACAAGTGGGGGGGGGCAGGCAGTAGTGCAGTGGGTTAAGTGCACATGGCGTGAAGCGCAAGGACCAGCATGAGGATCCCAGTTAGAGCCCCCAGCTCCCCACCTCCGGGGGGGGGGGGTCGCTTCACAGGCAGTGAAGCAGGACTGCAGGTGTCTATCTTTCTCTCTCTCTCTCTCTCTCTGTCTCCCCTCCTCTCTCTCCTATCCAACAACAACAACAACGATGACAACAATATGAATAAGAGTAACTACGAGGGCTACAAAATGGGGAAAATGGCCTCCAGGAACAGTGGATTCGTAGTGCAAGCACCAAGCCCCAGCAATAAGCCTGGAGACAAAAAAAAAAAAAATCTCAGAAAACTCAGACCTCTTCATCACACTGATGCTACTTGCATGAAGCTTGTGAAAGATGCTGGGAGACTGTGGCCATAAATTCCAGAATTTATGGTCAGAGTTCCTAGTGGGCAGGATATGTTTAGCTGCCTATTTTTTAAGTTGGTTGCATTTGTAACATCGGTAGATAATCACCAAGGTGTATTACACTTACACAGTCATTAGTTGGATAATAGAATCTTGCCAGATTCCAGAGTCGGGATCTTTATATTTGATGACTAAACCCCATTATGTATGCATGATTCTATTTGTGGGACATAGTACTTCTTATTTATCTACTCATTCATTCATTCATTTTAGAGATAGACTGGCAGAAAAGCACGGTTAGGAGTGGGGTTTGTTTTTTGTTTGTTTTGATTTTTTTTCCTTCTTAATGAGCCCAATAAAAACACTTCTTAGGACTATCCACAAGGTGGTGCTATGAGAGTGACTTTCTTGATCTCTTCAGCAATAATTATAAAAGTAAATATGACAATTAAATGACAAATGCAAGACTAGTACATACAAAATGTATGCGTTGGTTCCTTCATCACAGAAGTGGTGTCACTAAACTAAAAACTTTCCTCTCCCCTTTCAGGGGAGGGAGATGAGAAGTATCAATGTTGCTTGCACCCTCTCCTTCTGGGTGCCATTGACTATTCAAACAGCCAGCCAAGTGCTCCCCTCCAATCCTTTCTCAGCACAGCCAGGAGCTGTCTCTTTATATTTTGAAGGTGGTGTTACAGAATAGATTCTCTTTTTATGTATTTAAGACAAAATGTTCAAATCTTAATGTGTCACAAAAGCCTCTAGGACTTTGCTCTTGACTCTCCTCACATCCCTCTCCTGTCTGTCCCTGGGCTTTGTCCCAGTTCAGCTCACCCCCCCCCCCATCATGGGCTTTGGACCTGTTGTTCCCTCTCTTTCGTTTGGGAATAAGTCTCTTTTAAAAGAATTATTATTGTGGTCCGGGAAGTGGCGTAGTGTCTAAAGCATTGGACTCTCAAACATGAGGTCCTGAGTTCGATCCCCGGCAGCCCATGTGCCAGAGTGATGTCTGGTTCTTTCTCTCTCTCTCTCTCTCTCTCTCTCTCTCCTGCTCCTCCTATCTTTCTCATGAATAGGTGAAGTCTTGGAGAAAAAAAAATTATTAGAATGGCTTGCTTGGAGGGTGGCCCCCATGGCATTGAACGAAGCTTCAGTGCCATGATCTCTTTAACTCTCTCTCTGCCTCTCTGTCTCTACAGGAAAGGAAGAAAGAAAGGAGGGAAGAAAGAAAGGAAGAAAGAAAGAAAGAAAGAAAGGGCAAGCAACCAAGACAGAATAGTGGTTATACAAAAAGATTTTCATACCTGAGGCACCAAAGGTCCCAAGTTTAACCCATCATCATAAATAAACCAGAGCTGAGCAGCGCTCTGGTAAAAATAAATAAATAAATAAATCATATACATAGTGTATTGTATTATATATTATCGTATATTATATAATATAATATTATATATTTCAATAACAAAGAACTACTCAAATTCCAATATGCAGATAACTTCGACAGATATTTCTCCAGAGAAAAAAATGGCTGAATAAACACACAAAAATATTTTCAAGGGCCGGGTAGTGGCGCACCTGGTTGAGCGCATGTATTACAATGCACAAGGACCTGGGTTCAAGCCCCCGGTCCCCACCAGCAGGGGGAAAGCTTCATGAGTGGTGAAGCAGGGCTGCAGGTGTCTCTCTGTGTTTCTCCCTCTCTGTCGCCCCTTCCCTCCTGATTTCTGATTGTCTCTATCCAATAAATCAAGATAGTAAAAAATAAAAAAAAAATCTTCAACATCAACCTTGAGGAACATTTAAATCGACATAATGTGAGACACCACCTCACTTTAAGATGACTATAGTGAAAAGACTGTGCGTTGGTAAGGACGCTAAGAAACTGCAACCCTCATGCACTGCGGGCAGAAATGTAAAAAGGTGCAGCACTTTCGATGACAGTTGGACAGCTCCACAAAACAGTAAATATAAAGTTACCACACTAGCCAACAATTCAATTCCCAAGTATCTGCTCCCAGAGAAACAAAAACATATCTACACACAAATGCACACACACACACACACACACAGAGCACTGCTCAGCTGTGGCTTGTGCTGATGCTGTAGATAGAACCTGGGCGCTCAGAGCCTCAAGCAAGAAAATATATTCATTAGCATTATGCTATCTCCACAATCCACAACACCAGTACTGTTAATAGCAGCGCAGAAACAACTCAAAGATCCATGAACTGGTAAATGAGTCAACAACATGTGTTGTCTCCATTCAGCACAGCAAATTTAACAACACAAAGAAGGGCAGGGGTGGGGAACTGACTCAACCGTGGGGGCATGCCTTGCAATTGTGAGGTCAAGGGCTCCATCCCTTTCAACATACAACAAGAAAGACAAAAATAAATAGTACATGATAAATGGCAGAGAAGTCTCTCGTTTAAAATAAATAAGTAAATAAATGCACAATGGAATACTGCTCAGCTATTAAAAGTGGTGATTTCACTGTTTTCAGTCCATCTTGGGTGGAGCTTGAAGAAATCATGTTAAATGAAATAAATCAGAAACAGGATGAATATGGGATGATCTCACTCAGAGGCAGAAGTTGAAAAACAAGATCAGAAGAGAAAACACTAAGCAGAACTTGGACTGGAGTTGGTGTATTGCACTAAAGTCAAAGTCTCTGGGGTGGGTAAGGGGAGGGTTCAGGTCCTGGACCATGATGGCAGAGGACCTAGTGGGGGGTTGTATTGTTATGTGGAAAACTGGGAAAAGTTATGCATGTGCAAACTATTGTATTTACTGTATTTACTGTTGACTGTAAAACATTAATCCCCCCAATAAACATAAATAAAATAAATAAGGAGCCAAGTGGTGGTGCACTGCGGTTCAGTGCACATGTACCAGGACCAAGGTTCAAACCCATGATCCCCACCTGCCAAGGTGACGCTTCCCAAGTGGGGAAGCAGGTCTATAGGTGTCTTTTTTTTCTCTCTCTCTATCTCCTCTTCCCCTCTTAATTTCTCTCTGTCCTATCAAATTGAAAAAAAAAAAAAACAGAAAGAGAAAAAGGAAGGAAGGAAAAATAGCCACAAGGAGCAGTGGCTTTGTAGTGCCAGCACTGAGCCTCAACAATAACTAGATGGAAGGGGGTGGTAAGCATCCTCTGACTGCAACATAATGAACTTTAACAAGTTAGATGGAGTTAGTTAGAAAACATCACATAGTGGGGGCCGGGTGATAGCGCAGTGGCTTAAGCGCACTTGGCACAAAGTGCAAGAACCAGCGAAAGGATCCTCGGCTCCGCACCTGCAGGGGAGTCGCTTCACAGGTGGTGAAGCAGGTCTGCAGGTGTCTATCTTTCTCTCCCCCTCTCTGTCTTCCCCTCCTCTCTCCACTTCTCTCTGTCCTGTCCAACAACGTCATCAATAACAACAACAATAATAACAAGAACAACGATAAACAACAATGGCAACAAGATGGGAAAAATGGTCTCTAGGAGCAGTGGATTCATAGTGCAGGCACCGAGTCCCAGCAATAACCCTGAAGGCACAAGAGAAAAGAAAAAAAAAAAAAAAAAGAAAGAAAGCCGCATACTGTAGGATTCCATTCATATAAAATGACCAGGTCCATCTATAAATGCAGAAAGTAGGTTAGTGGTTGGCTCGAGTTAGGGGCTTGAGGTGAAGTGGGGAGGCTCACTCAGGGTACAAGATTTCTTCATGAAAACATTCTAAAATTAAACTATGGTGATGGCTGACAAACTGACGACATTTAACAGACTTTATGATACATTTCATAAATAATACAGTATGTTATACGTAACAATTTATATCATGTATAATAAAAAGAAAATATATGACAGCATGATTACATAATGTAATTAATAACCTCAAAAATAGTCATTTTTTTCATTTTCTATTTTTCTAAATTTATTTTTATTGGGAGGATTAGTGGTTTACAGTAAATACAGTTCTTGATACATGTGTGAAATCTCTCAATTTCCTGCCAAACACTCTCACCCCAGCTTAGATCCTCCTCCTTTTTTTTTTCTTTTTAATTACCATTAGGGTAATCACTAAGTTATTGCTAAGGACGTCTCGAAACTTTACATCAGGCTCAACCTGACGCTGTTGACTGGCTACGGAAGAAGGGCAAACGCTAGAAGAAGTACCTGCACAATGAACCTACCACTCCTAGTAGCCTTTCACTCTCATTTTTAAAATTTATTATTATTCTTTTTATTTTATAGGACAGAAGGAAATTGAGAGGGGCAGAAATAGAGAGAGAGAGAGAAAGAGAGAGAGACACCTGCAGCCCTGCTTCACCACTCCTGAAGCTTTCCTCCCTGCAGGTGCGAAGTGGGGTTTTGAACCTGGGTCCTCGTGCATGGTAACAGATGTGTTTAAACAGGTGAACCACCCATCAGCTGCATAGTCTTAATAAATAGACTTGAAAACATTTAAACGGGGAAATGTGGAATGTTTATGTCTCAATAAAGCAGTTTCTAAGAATTGCTTTGGAGGGGGTACTGATACATTCGCTAAAGGCCCTAGTGCAGTAAGAGTGATAAGATGGGTCTGCAGAGACGGAGGTCTCCTCCTGGAATGAGCTTGTGCTGAAAGACAATAACTGCATCTGGGGACCATGAGTGGTGCCAATTACATCATCTCCCCCCCCGCAACACACAACCCTCCCCAATATCATCAGCAGTTTCCCAAAAAAAAAAGGAAAGAAGGAAGGAAGGAAGGGAGGAAGGAAGGAAGGGAGGAAGGAAGGAAGGAAGGAAGGGAGGGAGGGAGGGAGGGAGGGAGAAACTAGCATTTGGTTTTTTCTAAGTGTGAAGCCAGACCCTCCCTGACTTGCTGCAGCCCCTTCACCTGAAGTAACTTGTTTTGCATGAGAGTATAACCCACAGGAGGGGTGGCCTCTCCTCTCTCAAGAACACCTCAATTCATTTGCCCTTTCCCCTCCTTGCCCTTGGGACTTGGATGGCAGGCAGCATCCGGGACCTGAGCTGTGTCACCAGAACACACAGGTCGCCCCTCTGCAGCAGCCCAGGAGTCACACTGTGCAGGAGCTAATCAGAATTAACTGGGCAGAAAGACGGGAGCACTCTGACAGCAAAAGCCAAGTGGCAGAGAGCAACCTACTTGATTGCTACTTCCCAGAAAGGCAGATTCGCCAACTCAGCTACCTAAAGCCACGGGGAGGAGAGAGGTGGGCAAAGGAGCTGGCTAAGTGATCTCAGCCACCTGCAGACAGCAGAGCAGCCTCTTCATGTTGGAAGGAGGTTTGCAGGGCCAGCTCAGAACACAGGTAGCCATACCAAACTCCTTGGACAAGTGCCGGGGTGAGGGGTGGGATTTCCAAATTGTGAGTCCAGAAGAACCTCAGATACATGCCAACGTTTCCATGATGATAAAAATGGCAGAGAGGGTTGTCAGCTGCACACGGTTACCATCAGAATTAAAATTATTTGTAGCTGCCTGGGTTGTAAGCATGCAAAGTGAAAAGGCTCACTTGAAACCTCTTCCTGAGAATGAGATTCCCCATTCAGAAGAAGGACAGACTCTGGATCTTGCAATGACCTGGGTCACTTTGCCCAGCACACTCGGGTCAGGCTGCTAGCAACCAAGAAGAAGGAAACAGCTACCCAAGAATGTTATTGATCCAAGGACTTAAAGGATGGTAGATTGCCTTGTTCTGAGCTCCATATGGTAGCACTTAACAGAAATAAACATAACAAAAGTGGGTGAACATTAGTCCTCCCAGTCTGTGCGCTATACTTGGGCTTGTTTTAACAACTGCCTCTCCTCAGAAATCTTCAAAAAGGCTTTTAAAATTTTTTTTGTTATGAATTGTATAAGATTGTAAGATTGGGAGTCGGGCAGTAGTGCAGCGGGTTAAGCGCACGTGGCACGAAGCACAAGGACCGGGTTAAGGATCCCAGTTCAAGCCCCCGGCTCCCCACCTTCAGAGGAGTCGCTTCACAAGCGGTGAAGCAGGTCTGCAGGTGTCTGTCTTCCTCTCCTCCTCTCTGTCTCCCCTCCTCTTTCCATTTCTCTCTGTCCTATCCAACAATGATGACAACAACAATAACTACAACAACAACAATAATAATAAAAAGATTGTAAGACTACAGTATAGTCCCACACCACACCCACCACCAAAGTTCTGTATCCCCACCATCTTACTTCCCAAAGATAACCACCATATTTCTCACAAGTCTTAAAAATAGAAACAGTTTGCAGGTGGGGGGGGGGGTAGGTACCATAACAGTTGTGCAAAAGAGACTCTCTTGTCTGAGGTTCCAAAGTCCAAGGTTCAATCCTTGGTACCACCATAAACCAGAGCTGATCAGTGCTCTGGTAAAAAAAAAAAAACAAAAAAAAAACTTGCTTCTGTTTCTCTTTTATTATTTGTCTTTAAAGGCATTTTTATTTGTGATTAATAGTGGGTTTTGAGATTGTAATATTACAGGGCATAGTTCCACAATGCACTCAACACCAAAGTTCTGTGTCCTCACCCTCCCAAAGATAACCATCATAGTCCAGAGAGCCTTTTGATAGTTTGTTCCTTTTTAAATAACTACAGCCCACAATCTATCTCCAAGGTGAACAGGATTACAACAATACCTCTAGTACTTTTAGTGAAACAATCAGTAAGGTAAGAATAAGACCATTTCAACTTTAGTTGAAATTCAATGGCTAAGAATTCGGCTTTTTTTTTATTCCCTTTTGTTGCCGCCCTTATTTTATTGATGCTGTCGTTGTTGGATAGGACAGAGAGAAATGGAGAGAGATGGGGAAGACAGAGAGGGGGAGAGAATAACATATACCTGCAGACCTGCTTCACCGCCTGTGAAGCAACACCCTGCAAGTGGGGAGCTGAGAGCTTGAACTGGGATCCTTCCGCCGGTCCTTGTGCTTTGTGCCAAGTGCACTTAAGCTGCTGTGCTACCACCTGACTCCCTCAACATGTTTTTAAACATAACACATCTATACTTTTTTGGGGGGAGGGGTGGAAAGAGGTCCTCACACATGCACAATTTCACTGTTCTGGGGTCACTTTTTCACAGAAAGGAAATCAGAGACACAGAGAGAGGGGGAAATGGCAAAGCATTGAAACTTGCTCTATTGCCCAAGCACTTCCTGTGTAGTACTGGGTCTCAAACCTGGGACATGGCATGGCAGGCAACTCCCCGGTGAGCTATCTCTCTGGCCCCTTCCAAGCATTTTAAAGACATGGCATTGAGAGTGCAGATGAGATCCCCTAATACCGACTTGAGATCAAAGTTGGCCAGTTGCTCTCTCTTGCTGTCTTTCTTTCTCTTGCCTCTCCAGCTGCAGTTATTAAATACTCAATTTTAGAAGTGAAGGTTTCATGCATGTAAACACCTTGATAAAAAAAAAAATCTAAGGCAATATCAATAAACACTCCAAACCAGCCCCCCAAAAAAGCTGCTTATAAGATGACAGTAGCACTGGGTTGTCAGGCCAATAGTGACCCCAAAGTCAATTTGCTATTAAGTGACCCCAGGTTCAATCTCCAGCACTGAATATGCCAGGGCAGTGCTCTTGCTCCCCACCTCCACCCATCCTCACCACCATGCGCGCACACACACACACACACATACACACATACAGTTAGCACATTAAATAAATACATTTTAAATGTTAAAAAATAGAAAATGAGCTGGGGAGATAGCATAATGGTGATGCAAAAAAGACCTTCATTCTTGAATTACCAAAGGTCCCAGGTTCAATCCCCAGCACCACCATACTAATCCAGAGCTAAACAGTGCTCTGGTTAAAAAAAAAAAAAAAAAAACAGAGAGAGAGAGGAAAAAATAAAGGAAGGAAGAAAAAGAAATGATGATGACCAGTCATAGAAGAAAAGGAAAAAAAAAAACACATAGGAAACACCAGGAGCACACAACCTGGGAACAAAGAACTCCTACCTCTGAAGAGGGCACATTCACCCAGGGAAGGTTCAGTTCTGCACTCCTGGCCATTCCATTTGCAAGCCTCACCTTCCATGTGGGAATTCACAGTGGAGCCTCTGAATTACTGGAGACGGGAGTCCGTCTCCTCATTAGCGGGGCAGGCTCCTGCTGTGTCACATGTATGGCTAACATCCCATTATGCCTTCTCCATTACTTAGCTCTCATTATGTTAAATAAATGTTTTCCTGTGGCACACCAAGAAAGAAGGGGTGAAAGCTCCCCTCACTCTTGGAACACTCAAGCTCAGCTATTCCTCACCCTCAAAACATTCCAGAGACAGGTGGCCCAGCTATGCAGAACTCTAATTGCCTCTGACAAACCAGAACTCTGGCGGCGTGACCTTTCCAGGGAGGGGAACAAAGGAAATGACACAAATTCTGTTGATTCCAACATCCCTTCGTTATGAACTCAGCAAACCTTTCCAACATGCCTAGATTCAAAAAGCAGAAATTGCTCATTCCCAGACTGGGAGAAGTTTCTAGATTACTGTTACAGTTCTTCAATGTCAGCTACTAGGACAGGGAAATGCCCAGATTGTGCACTGGGAGATTCATCCCCACTCCAAGTTCTCTCTAAGGAATTCGCGATTTATTATTCACTGCCACTGTATTGAAGTTAATTATGTACATGTATTATTTCTCCTGCTAGACTGGAAAGTCTGGGAGGGCAGAGATAACATCTATTGTCTCTTTGGGGAATAAACTGGAAAATTTATTTGTGCAAACCCACATTCACCTACAGACATCCAGTTCAATACAGTGTCCTTACTATCACTCCTCAACTACTACTGAAAAGCCAAAAAAGAAATGTGTAAAAAGATGAAATCATAAATGATGTAAAGAGAGGTTATCCCCAATGTTTCAAATATAGCCATAATAGTTATAGCGATTCATGCATACAAAGATAGAAAATCAGGTGTTAACAGCATTATTCTGACCAGTATCTTTAAACACAAAACTTCAAAGTTATTATTTTTTTTACCAGAGCACTGCTCAGCTCTGGCTTATGGTGGTGCAGGGGATTGAACCTGGAACTTTGGAGCCTCAGGCATGAGAAGCTCTTTGCATAACCATTATGCTATCTACCCCTGCCCTCAGTAATTTTTTTAATTTCTTATATTTTTTATATTTATTTTCCCTTTTGTTGCCCTTGTTGTTTTTCACTGTTGTTGTAGTTATTATGTTGTTGTTATTGTTAGGTAGGACAAAGAGAAATGAAGAGGGAAGGGGAAGACAGAGAGAGGGAGAGAAAGACACCTGCAGACCTGCTTCACTACCTGTGAAGCAACAACCCTGCAGGTAGGGAGCTGGGGCTAAAACCAGGATCCTTGCCAATCCCTGAGCTTTGTGCCATGTGCGCTTAACTCGCAGTGCTACGGCCCGACTACTTCAAAGTTATTTTTTAACAGCAGTGTGTTACTTTCATAATCGGGAAAATATATATTATTTCCAAAGATACTTAGTTCTGATCATCTAAGATGGACCCAGCTATAATGTTCAAGACGCAGAAGGTATCTACATTTACAATAAGAGCATAAAAGCTTGAAGTAGAAAAAGAAGGACCCAAGGATCCCGGTTTGAGCCCCCAGCTCCCCACCTGCAGAGGAGTCGCTTCACAAGTGTTGAAGCAGGTCTGCAGGTGTCTGTCTTTCTCTCCCCGTCTCTGTCTTCCCCTTCTCTCTCCATTTCTCTCTGTCCTATCCAACAACAATGACATCAACAATAATTACAACAATAAAATAACAAGGCAATAAAAGGGAATAAAGAAATAAATAAATATTTTTTAAAAGTTTAAAAAAAAGGAAAAGGAGCCAGGTGCTTATGTACCTGGTTAAGCACATACATTACAGTGTGCAAAGACCCAGGTTTGAGACCCTGGTCCCCACTTGCAAGGGGGAAAGCTTCACAAGTGTTGAAATAGTGCTGCAGGTTTCTCTCTCTGTCTCTCTCACTTTTTTTTTTTTGCTTCCACAGTTATTGCTGGGGCTTGGTTCCTACACTATGAATCCACTGCTCCTAGTGGCCATTTTTTCCCTTTTTTTTTTTCATTTTTTCCATTTTTATTGAATAGGACAGAGAGAAATTGAGAGAGGAAGGGGTGATAGAGTGGGAAAGAGAAAGACAGACACCTGCAGACCTGCTTTACTGCTTGTAAAGAGATCGCCCTGCAGGTGGGGAGCTGGGGGCTTGAACCCGGATTCTTGTGCTGGTCTGTGTGCTTTGTACTATGTGTGCTTAACCCAGTGTGCTACTGCCCGACCCTCTCTCTCTCCCTCTCTATATCTGCCTCTCCTCTCAATTTCTCTCTGTCTCTACCCAATAATAAATCTTTTTAAAAAAAAATTGAAAAGGAATAAAAGGTTAGGGTGGCTGTTCAGCTTCATGGGGGGGGCAAGGATGGGATGTGGCACAATCTTTTGGTGGTGGGAATGGTGTTTATGTACACTAATATTAACTTATAGTCATATAAATATATTAATATGAGAGGGGAAGAACTGATTGAATGTCTCAAACTTTTTTAAAAAAAATTTTTAATATTTTATTTTATTTATTTATTCCCTTTTGTTGCCCTTGTTGTTTTATTGTTGTAGTTATTATTGTTGTTGTCGTCGTTGTTGGATAGGACAGAGAGAAATGGAGAGAGGAGGGGAAGACAGAAAGGAGGAAAGAAAGATAGACACCTGAAGACCTGCTTCACTGCCTGTGAAGCGACTCCCCTGCAGGTGGGGAGCCGGGGTTCGAACCGGGATCCTTATGCCGGTCCTTGTGCTTTGCGCCACCTGCGCTTAACCCACTGCGCTACAGCCCGACTCCCTGTCTCAAACTTTTTAATGCACAGACCATAGGCTGAGTCTTTGAAATGTTGACTCTCTCAAAGGCTTAGACCAGCGAGAACAGAAGCAATCAGTGGCACTACTCTATAAGACACAGCTATATACAAATAATGTCAAAGGACATAAATTATGGTGATGTTGCGTATGATACAGAAAATCCTAACAAAGGGATTTTCAAATTTAACCCAATTGCCAAATAATTTCATTACAGCAATAACTATTGCCTTCTAAAACCCTAAGACAGCAAGAACCTCCCACTTCCTCTATAGAGCCTATATTTCCCCCAGTCCTAGAACTTCTAGGGTGGGGCTCACTTTCCTGCATGCTTCTCTCAATTCATACCAAATGATATTGCATCTGATGTGAGTACCACCTCAGCATGCTTCACTTCAGACTGTGTCCAGAGTGTGGAATGTCAACCCTTCAGCCTCATTACATGGGTAAGACCTTTCCTTTCATAGAATTCTCTAATTCCATTCCAGGTGGTTCACTTCCTAACAAAGTCCCAAAACCTAGATATAGACCAGGTACCATGAGATAGGGCATACATTCACATGTATCCATAAATTAGGGCAAAATATATACCTGAAAGCAAAAGTGAACAATAGTCTTCAGTGAGTCAGTATATGCAGCAAGCAAGTAGAAAGACCAAAAAAGACACCATAAAGTTCCTAATGAAATAGTGTCTACTTAAACTTAGATACCCTTCTCACCTACTTCCTATTATACTTCCCTCACTCACTCCAAAGCTAACCTTATCAAAGCAAGGACTGCAAAAGCTGAATAAGGGCAAGAGACTGGCATACTTTAACGATGATTCTTTAGTCACTATCAGGTCACCCCATCAGCTGGGGCCCTAGTCAGTGAGTCCTGAAATTCCCAAACAGATACGACAGTCCTAGACCTTAAATAGATCCCTCTCTCCATTGTTACTGGTCATCTCTATCAGGAACAACACAACAGGCCCCTTTGTGGGCGCCCCCATAGGACCTTGCCCTCAACTTGGATCAACAATGGTAGAGAATGTTCCATCCTCCGAAGGGAGGATGGACATCATACTCTATGCTACACCTGAGGAAGATGGGTCCTGATATTGGGGCAGCATGTAATGTGCCTACTCATAACCACAGAATGTGAGCTCAGATCTACAGGGATGCAGAGGTCACATAGGCTTCTAAGCTGAATATGGGTACCAGATCAGATCAAACTGATGGAGTTTACTATCAACAATATTTATACACCTTTCCCATATTTGGGAGCTACTCTCTTCCCTGATCCAGCTTTCTGGTCCTTTTTCCAGCCATGACAGCATCTCCCCAGACAATAACTTGGATCCACCTGCATATCAGATTTCAGGCTCAGGAAAAAAAAAAAAAAACTAGTATAGTCATGGGTTTTCTGGAATACAACTAAAATAGGACTACTAACTATCTACAAAACAGAGACCCCCCCCCCCAACTCTTCATATAAACTATTCCAGCCTTTGGGTTCATGATTAGACAACAATTTGTTTGGCTCTATATGTTAACTTTTTTTTTTTTTTTTAGCCACCAGGTTCCAGATGCTAACATGAGCCAACCGGACTTCCCTAGACAGACAACCCCACCAATGTGTCCTGGAGCCCTGCTTCCCCAGAACCCTACCCCACTAGGGAGAGAGAGGCTGGGAGTATGGATCGACCTGCCAATGCCCATGTTCAGCGGGAAAGCAATTATAGAAGCCAGACCTTCCACCTTCTGCACCCCATGATGATCCTGGCTCCATACTCCCAGAGAGATAAAGAATAGGAAAGCTATCAGGGGATGGGATGGGATATGGAGTTCTGGTGGTGGGAATTGTGTGGAGTTGTACCCCTCTTATCCTATGTTTTTTGTCAGTGTTTCCTTTTTATAAATAAAATTTTTTTTAAAAGAAGTAAAAGGAGGATTGGACGGCAGCACACCAGGTTAAGTTCACATAGTGGCAAGCCCAAGGGCCAACTCGAGGATCCTGGTTCAAGCCCCTGGCTCCACACCTACAGGGGAATCGCTTCACAAGCAGTGAAGCAGGTCTGCAGGTATCTATCTTTCTCTCTCCCCATTCTGTCTTCCCCATCTCTCTCAATTTCTCTCTGACCTATCCAACAACAATAAGGATGGAAAAAAGATGGCCTCTAGGAGCAGTGGATTTGTAGTGCAGGCACCAAGCCCCAGTCATAACCCTGGAGGAAAAAAAAAAAAAGTGCACGTTTTCAGAAGCCATCCTGAGTAGCTCAGCTAAGACACCGGACATAGAGAAGGAAGGTCAGTAACAAAGTTACCAGGGAAGGCAAAGTAGACAAAGGTATGCAGATTTAAAATCTGCCTTCCCCAGGAAAAAAGACAAGGGACTTAGGTCTTCCTGGTACAGAAAGGTGCTGCCCTAAAAGTAAAAACACCTTACAGAAAAGGACACATCTGCCTTTCTTCAGAGCCACTCCCATGAAATCATTCCTTTGCAACAGACCTATTTTGGGACAGCAAATGTCTGCTCCCCTACAACACCCAGGGCCTGGGCTTCCTCTAGCAAACAACAGAGAACTTTCCTGGCTGCAGGCTGGTGAGTCCAGGGCTGAGCTTCCTCCCCTCCCTCACCCACTAGGACTTTTCTACAGGGCACACAGGGGGCTGAGTGGTGGTACATCAGGTTGAGTGCAAGGACTGGGGTTCAAGCCCCTAGTCCCCACCTGCAGGGGAGATGTTTCATGAGTGGTGAAGCAGGTATGTAGATGTCTCTTTCTCCCTCTCCATCTCCCTCTGCTCCCTCAATTTCTCTCTGTCTTATCAAGTAAAGGGAAGAAAGGGAGGGAAGGAAAAAATGGCTGCAAGCAGCAGCGGATTCATAGTGCAGGCACTGAGCGCCAACAATAACCCTGGTGGTAATGTAAAAAAGGGAGGAGAGGGGCCCATACTACCCTTCCAAGTCACAACCTGGCAGAGATCACCACCCTGAGAGGAGCCAGAAAAGTAGGCCAGCAGCAGCTGTGGGGAATTGAGACCGCACTGCACATGAGCCGTCTTCACAGGAGTAGGTGGCACTCAGCAGCCAAAGACCTTCCCTGAAGCGTGAGCTTTAAAAAACAGATTGACTTATTGATGAGAGAGATAGCATCACTCTAGCAAACATGGTATGAGGGTCAACTCAGGACTTAATGCTTGCAAGTCCTGTGCTCTAACCCGCCACACCACCTCTCAGGGCACAAGCCTGAGGCACTTGGCTTCCAGCCTCTGTGCTTGCTTTTGTGCTCTGCTAAAACTCACTAGGAGGGGAGTCAGGCGGTAGCGCAGTGGTTAAGGCACGTGGTGCAAAGCACAAGGACCAGCATAAGGATCCCGGTTCGAGCCTCTGGCTCCCCACCTACAGGGGAGTCACTTCACAGGTGGTGAAGCAGGTCTGCAGGTGTTTATCCTTCTCTCCCCCTCTCTGGCTTCCCTTCCTCTCTCCATTTCTCTCTGTCCTATCCAACAACGAAGACATCAATTAACAACAGCAACAATAAAAACAAGGGCAACAAAAGGGAAAATAAATATAATTAAAAAAATTAAAAATAAAACACCCAGGAAAGAGGGTTCAGTCACAGCAGCCTCTCCATATCTTTTACCAGCCCCATAGTTTAAGGCTGTGTTGCCTTCAAACTCACTACCAGTCCTTTCTCCTTATTTCATTCCTGATAACTATTGAAAGAAATGGATTATTTGTCTTATAGAATTCCATTCTTCTTTATAGTCATATAATATTCCATCGCATGTGTACTACAGTTATTCAGTTATTCAATTAGCCCTTTATTAAAATTTTCATTTTCTGCTTGCACTTAGTGCCATAAGCAACTAGTGTGTGTGTATATGTGTAAAGATCGATAATTTTGTATTTTCACCAGTGATTTCTTTTTCTTTCTTTTTTTTTTTTTTTGCTTCCAGGGTTATTGCTGGGGCTTGGTGCCTGCACTATGAATCCACTGCTCCTGGAGGCCATTTTTTTCCCTTTTGTTGCCCTTGTTGTTCATCGTTGTTGTTGTCATTATTATTGTTGTTATATAGCTGTCATTATTGTTCGATAGGACAGAGAGAAATCAAGAGAGATGGGGAAGATAGAAGGAGGAGAGAAAGGTAGACACCTGCAGACCTGCTTCACCACTAGTGAAGCAAACCCCCTGCAGGTGGGGAGTCGGAGCTCGAACCGTGATACTTCCACCAGTCCTTGCCCCTCGCGCCATGTGCGCTTAACCCACTTACCAACCAGTGAAATTTTTTTTATTTATAAAAAGGAAACATTGACAAAAACCATAGAATAAGAGGGGTACAACTCCACACAACTCCCACCATCAGAATTCCGTATCCCACCTCCTCCCCTGATAGCTTTCCCATTCTTTATCCCTCTAGGGGTATGGACCCAGGGTCATTATGGGACGCAGAAAGTGGGAAGTCCGGTATTTTTGTTTGTTTGTTTGTTTGTTTGTTTAAAGGCTGTCAGAAGCAGTATTGCTGGAATAGAAGGTAAATGCATATGCAACATTGCTAGATTCTATCAAATCCTCTCTTCGGGCCATACCATTTTGCATTCCTACCAGTAATACAGAAGAATTTGTTTCCCCAACAGCCTTGTCAACAGAATTGTCAGACTTATGATGTTTTTGTCAGTGTTGCATCTTGGCAGAGTGGTTTTTGTTATCTACTTTTTCTTGCCTTGAGTTTTGTTTTTAGTCATCTTGTGTGGTGGCCATTTTATCCCCCACATCCCCCACCAGCTCTGGGAGCCAGTGTTCTCTTTCTGCCAGCTGCCACCTTGAAACCAGCACCCCCAGCCCTGAATCTCATACTTCAACCTCTATAACTTGCTAACTCATCACACCTCCATATCTTCAGTCTCCACCCACACCCCCAACTCCTCTGTGACTTTTGCTTCTTTCCATGTAGTTAGTTTCACCCTTCATTTCCCTTATTTGGATGAAACCAAACATTTATCCTTGTGACTGTAAATGATTTGCAACTCTTTCTGTGCATTGCTTGCTCATGTCTCTTGTCTATTGGGGACTTTTTTTTCCCTCCAGTCTGTATTTTCAAAAGATGAATCATCCAGTGGAGAACACCATGACAGCGAAGCAAAGAGAGCATCAATTAGAAATTCAGAATGCTAAAAATAACTTTTTTCATCTCTTTAAATACAAGGAAATATTTTGTGCTCTTCTTAATACCCATGCAAGAACTTGTCATCAGATTGAAAGAGAAGCACACTTGAGAGGTCAAAACAGTAGAGGCTGATGAAGGTGATTCCTCTGGAAGTACCAGGAATATTTGTCGGTGATCAGTTTTTCAAGATATACCAGCATCATCCTGTGGGTAACATTTTCTCAGGTTCACTGTGTATTGTTAACAGCTGAGTTAAAACATAGTTGACTGTATACTATAAGGCATTTATTTTAGAGAAAAAATCATTCATCTCATTTCAAATAACATCATCTCAGTAATTTAATCTATTAACAAAAAGTAGTTATGTGCTAATCATTGAACCAGTTTGTTTTAGCAGTATTTATCATTTAATATATATATACATACATATATATACGTATATATATATATATAGAGAGAGAGCGGGGGGGGGGGGGGGAGACATGGCCAGACAGTGAAGTACCTAGTTGAGCACACATGTTACAATGTGCAAAGACCTGGGTTCAAGCCTCTAGTCCACACCTACAGGGGGAAAGCGTCACAAGGGTGAAGCAGTGCTGTAGGTTTCTCTCTCCTCTCTCTCTGTCTCCTCCTCTTTCAATATCTCTCTATCTCTATCCAACAATAAATAAAATTTTAAAAATAAATTAGAAAAACTTTAAGTGTAGTGTCATATCACACTTGATAGAAACATTTCATTATCTAATATATAAGCCATATTAAAATTTCTCCAAATTTTGTCTCAAAATTGCCTTTTCACACACACACACCACACACACACACACACACATTATAAAATGTTTGTTTTTATTTTTACCGGAGCAGTACTCAGCTCTGGCTTAGGGTGGTGCCAGGGTGTGAGCCTGAGGCCTCGGAGCCACAGGCATGAAAGTCTGCCTTGCAAACTGCTATACTGTTTCCCTATACTTATAACTTTATCTTCCTATTATTATTTCAATTTATTATGCTAAAGTTTAATATAATTAGTCTCTAGAACAGAAACTCGGGTTCCTATGTGTTCCCACATGAAATTATAAGAGTAGTACCATATTTTTATCAAACGATAAAGTAACTTCTAATGAAAGCCACAAATTGCATTGCATTCTTACAGGTTTTTAAATAACATGTTGATTTTAATTTAGTTTTGTAATTTACTATAATAGCCAGAGGTCTTTAGAAGAAACAGAACCACTAATATTGGCTTTGTTGCAGGAACTGGACCTCAGGCAATTCTGGAAAGTGGCTAAGTTATTTTTGCAAATGTATTAGTGTTTTCCAAAGAAACAGAACCACAGAACATATGCAGAGAGAGAGTTGAGTCATCATCATAAAAGCTAGCAATTATGGAGACTGAGAAGTTAGTCCCTGGATCTGCCCTCTAAGCTAAACACCCAGGAAAGCCTGTGATGTGATTCCAGCAGAGTCCAAAGGCCTCGGTCCAAAGAGTATGAATCCCCATCAAGAACAAAAGTCTGAGAACCAGGGACACCCAGTGTTCAGGGTAGAAGGTGACTTGTCTTTGTTCAAGCAAAGAGCGAGTAAATTTGCCCTTTCTCCACCATTTTTGTGCCACTTAGACTTTCAGTGGGCAGGGTGATGCTAGTGAGTAGGAGGTGTTACTTGCTTTACCCCGCTCACCAATTCAAATCCAAGTCTCTGGAAACGCCTTCATAGACATACCAGGAAAGTGCGTTTTCCCCAGTTCTATAGACATCCTTTAGCCTAGTCAAGTTGTCACATAAAATTAGCCACAGAGTAAGGCTCTTACGGTCCTGATTCTGGTCAGGTAGTCAGGAAGGGAGGATGGATATCAGGTGGGGGAGATCAAGAACAAAATGGATCCAGGATGTAAGCTCTACCCACCAGAGAAGATCGAAGCCTATGCAGTCCATATATATTTTTTTTCCCTTTTGTTGCCCTAGTTGTTTAACATTGTTGTGGTTATTGATGTCGTTGTTGTTGGATAGGACAGAGAGAAATGGAGAGAGGAGGGGAAGACAGAGAGGGGGAGAGAAAGACAGACACCTGCAGACCTGCTTCACCACTTGTGAAGCGACTCCCCTGCAGGTGGAGAGCCAGGGGCTTGAACCGGGATCCTTACACGGACCTTGCGCTTGGAGCCACGTGCGCTTAACCCGCTGCGCCACCACCCGACTCCCTATGCAGTCCTTCTTGCCTTTCATGGAAGCCGACTCCTTTCACCATGAGGCTGAATATGCCTCCCTTCCCAAGAGTTGGGAAAGCCAGAGGATGGTCCTGGGGAAGGGGAAACAACTGCTGCCCCATGAAAAATAAGCTACAAAGCAGCTATGGCTTCACTTCCACTACCCAAATCTTCCAAGGATCTCTCTCTGTGTAACCTAACCAGAAGCAGGTAGGGCAATTCTAGATAATGTGTTCATTTCAGTTGAGCCAATATGGCAGATTTCAACACACCAAGAGCCCGACCTTTTGTTGACCTGATTCCCAGATAACTTTGTACTATCTCCCTTAGGGCCAGGGAGATAGTACAAAGTTATTACAGTAAGCACAAGATTTCCGTGCATGAAACCCTAGATCTGTGCTCTGGTGCTCTGGGCTTTACTCTCTCTGTCTTTGTCACAAAAATTAAATAAATTTTAAAAAATTAAGTAAGTAAAATCACTTTAAAAATGTATTGAAGGGAGCCAGGCAGTGGTGTACCGGGTTAAGCACACATATTACAAAGCACAAGGACACATGCAAGGATCCCAGTTCAAGCCCCCACTTCCCACACATGGGGGGGGGTCACTTCACAAGCAGTTTTATCTTTCTCTCTCCCTCTGTCTCCCCCTCCTGTCCTATCCAATTTCTCTCTTTACTATACAATAAAAAATGAAAAAAATGGCCACTAGGAGCAGTGGTGCTGGCACTAAGCCCCAATGATAATCCTGGAGGAAAAAAAAATTAATCTTCAAATTAAGACAAAAGTAATGTCATATGTTTGTCTAATGCATTAGGATTAGTCAACCATATGATCAAGGATTCAGTAACCCTTTCCAAAGAAGGATATGGTCCACTTTCCCTGAGCTGATATTCATTCTTCCCCTCAGTGATTCACACCCCCTTCCCTAACTATCCTGCAACTTACTGGAATACCAAGTTAAATTCCACTGATACCTTTTATGTTAGATGGTAAAGGATAAGAAAGGAGGAAAGACATACCAGTTGATTGCTACATATCAAAATGGAAAAAGAATGATGAGAAAGTATTGCATGTTTGGGTCTGTACACACAGAGTCCTCACTGCTCATTTTCCGGCAAGCACTTCAGCTGATCATGGTTTCTTGTCAGGCAGGATTCATAAATTAATTCTATCAAATTCATGTGATTTAAGCCATAATGTCACAGCTTCTATAATCAATATCCTTTGAAATGTGTGGAACTCAAAAAAATGGAATGCCACTGCTGTAGCAGGACTCTCTCACTCCCATCTGTTCATACATGAAGGAATGTTCTCATTTCTTATATCATTAAAAATAAAAATGGGAAAGTAATTGATGGTACACTTTACCTCATTCTAGAAAAAATTTCATCCAGATATATGAACTGATTCATAAATTCATAAAAAGTTCATTTAAGATATTTATTTGCAGGGATTGGGGACACAGCATAGTGGTTATGCAAAAGACTTTCATGCCTGAGGCTCTGAGCTCCCAAGTTCAATTCCCAGCACCATCATAAGCCAAAGTTGAGCAGTTCTCTAGTATATCTGTCAGTATCTCTCTCTCTCATTAAAAGTAAAATAAATAAATTTACATATATATTTGCCTCCAATACATTTTATTATCATATATATGACATTTATGTTATTTTGATTAATTGTACACACAAAAAAGTAACTATGATGATATCACAATCTAAAAAATGTTTTTAACATTTAGAGCCTCTAGGTAACCAGAAGCAAAGTTAATTATAAAACTTCTATTCGCATGCATTTTTTACCCAAAAATGCAGTAAAGCAATCAATATCTTCAAGCATGAAAATACATTCTGTGAGACTAAAATTTTGTGGGGTAAGTGGAGAAGAAATGCAAATTCAAAGCTGAGTAAAGAAATACTGTGGCCAGGAGGTGGATCAGTGCTTAGAGTACAAGCTTTGGAAGCCTGAGGGCCTGGATTCAATTCCCGGCATCATTTTTGATGTAGTGTTGTTCTAGTCTCTCCTTCTCACTTACTGAATAAATAAAACTTGGACAGGGGTAGAGAACATAATGGTTATGCAAAGAGACTCTCATGCATGAGGCTCAAAAATCCTAGGTTCAATCCCCCACACCACCATAAGCCCAGTACTGAGCAGTGCTCTGGTAAATAAATAAATAAATCTTTTTTTTAAAGAAGACGGCAAGGGAAACAGCACATTAGCTATTTAAAAAGACTTTCATGCCTGAGGTTCCACAATTTGTAATAGCCAAAACCTGGAAGCAACCCAGGTGTCCAACAACAGATGAGTGGCTGAGCAAGTTGTGGTATATATACACAATGGAATACTTCTCAGCTGTAAAAAATGGTGACTTCACCGTTTTCAGCCGATCTTGGATGGACCTTGAAAAAATCATGTTGAGTGAAATAAGTCAGAAACAGAAGGATGAATATGGGATGATCTCACTCTCAGGCCGAAGTTGAAAAACAAGATTAGAAAAGAAAACACAAGTCGAACCTGAAATGGAATTGGAGTATTACACCAAAGTAAAAGACTCTGGGGTAGGTGGGTAGGTGGGGAGAATACAGGTCCATGAAAAATGATGAATGAAATAGTGGGGGTTGTATTGTTAAATGGGAATCTGGGGAGTGTTATGCATGAAAAAAAAAAAAAAAGAAGAAGTAGAAACGCAAAGCAGAAATTGACTGAGTTTGGAGTATGGCACCAAAGTAAGAAAGCAGAAGTATACTAGAGTTTGCAGTGAGTACCCTCCCTAACACTTCCTCTCCACTATTCCAAGCTTTGGGTCCTTAAAAAGAAAAACATAATCTTGCATGTGCAGAGATGGTGATAGCCCTAGTTCCAGTCAAAAAGAGTGGCAGTAACCCCTGGAAGGGCCAGTGTGAATACTGGGTCAGCACCTAGATAGTAAAAACCAAAATTTTAGGGGGAAGGGGAGAAATTCACTACCTGACACTCTATGTTCAGATGTCTGTCTCTGTCTCTGTCTCTGTCTGTCTCTCCCTCTCCCTCCCTCCCTCCCTCCAGGGTTATTGCCTTGGCTTGGTGCCTGCACTATAAATCCACTGCTCCTATGGCCATTTTTTCAATTTTTTGGATAGGACAGAGAGAAATTGAGAAGGGAGGGGAAGATGAAGGAAAGAAAGTGGTCTGGGAGGTGGTGCAGTGGATAAAGCACTGGATTCTCAATCACGAGATCCCAAGTTCAATCCTCAGCAACACATGTACCAGAGTGATGTCTGTTTTGTTCTCTCTCTCCACCTATCTTTCTCATGAATAAATAAATTATTTTTAAAAGAGAGAGAGAGAGAGACCTGCAGACCCCCTGCAGGTGGGGAGCCTGGAGTTTGAACTGGGATCCTTGTGCAGGTCCTTGCATTTTGTACTATGTGTGCTTAACCCGATGCACCACTGCTGGGTCCCCCTTCAGATGTCTCTTTAGTCCTAAACATTCAAAGCAATCATTTAAATATAATTTAGCATCTTTTATGTTTAACTAAATCTGATATGGCTTTATTTCTTCTTCAAAATTGGGATGGACTCTATGAACAAGATCTTCAGAAACCGCCAACATTCTACACTAGGTCATAATCAGTTATATTTATAGATCAATACTACATGGTATTCTTAGCACTAAAGGCTTTGCAGACTTGTCATTACTTGATCATCATAACAATCATGGAAACCCCAAAGCAAAGAGAAAGATGAGACTTAAAGGGCCTAAATCACTGCTCAAAACTACTCAGCCATAGCATCTCATCAAATCTGCTGTAGAATGCCATTATTATTTTACATATCACTGGGGGGGTACTGCCAATTAAATTATATTGTGGCATCAATTATAAGACCCCTCTCAAATCTGAGATGTTATATGTAAAAATTACATCTCAGCTTCTCAAGCAATGGTGAGAGGTAGAACTCTACAGCTCTTCTGTTCACAGAGCTTTTTGCAGTAACTATCGAATGTTTTCCTTTCAACCATCCAGAGAAAGGCAAGGATAATCGCCCTCATTTTCAGAGGTGGAAAAAGATTCAGAGGAGTTAAGCGACTTGCTCAAAGTCGCACGGCTTGCATGAAGTTAGAACTCATATCACTCCTGGCTCCCATTTTATCATTATTATTGGCATTTCTCTGCTACAAAATAAACTTCACTCACCTCAGAAATAAATTTTAAAAAGAAGCCTTAGCTATAATAGAATTATCTGAAGGAAATAAATAAATAAAGACAAGTAGGGAAATACCTGTTATTTTAACAACCCCAGCCATGAACCTTGCTGTTTTCTTCGTTTATAAAGATCCTGTCCTCACACAACAGAACAGTCTATAAAAGGCAATCTATGGGGTTCCTATTATAAAGATGCTAATCCCTTCATAAGCCCAATCATGAGCCCTACCCTATGGTCTAATCCCTTCCAAAAGGCGGAAATATTGAAGGGACACAAATCTTCTGTCTGTAACACTTGTTAGCAAACTTTCACAATCACATATTCCAGTTCTGTGCAATAAATATATATACTAAAAACACATACAGTTTTCTAAGTCCATGGGAAAGATCTGAGTCTCTGACCACACACACACACACACACACACACACACACACACCGCCAAACACTTCAAAATCATCTTTAGTTTAGCTAAGAGGATGCCGGGAAGGAGAAGAGGGAAAGTCAGTTAGGGAGGTTACCACAGAAGCCATCATGAGTAACGGTGTGTGTGTGTGTGTGTGTATGTGTGTATGTGTGTGTGTGTGTCTTTCCAGTATTGCAAGAAGATGCCCTACAGAAGAGTTTACATGTTAGTGTAACAGGGCACTTGTTAAAGTACCACAAAGATGGTACTTTTCAAGCAACCTTTAATGTGAAATATACGCATATCATAAATAAATGCTAGACTGATGTGCATCAACCCACGTGAAGGTAATTCTATGATATTCAACACGATTTAGATTTTTCATTGGATTCTGTGTATACATCATCCTTTTCACAGGCACTAAAATTTCAGTACCAAGTGTAATTTGAGCATAAAGTATAAATTTCAGATTTTATACCCCCTAGTGAAAAATGAGTACTAAAAATTTAGTATGTATACTTAATTTCTTAAATTCTTTTTAATTAAGTCTTTAATTATAAAATGGAAACACTGACAAGACCATAGGATAAGAGGGGTCCAAGTCCACACAATTCCCGCCACCAGAACAATTTCTTACATTCTTACCTGTCCTTGTCCTAATTCTTTTGTATCAGGTGTGCCAAGTCCACAATAAATGCAGTTTATGGGTCCTGGAGAAAAATACATATATTTTTAAATTTATTTATTTATTTATTTCAAGGTTAGCTAAAAGAAGACAGCATAGCAGCCCGGGAAGTGGTACAATGGATGAGGCATAGGCCTCTCAAAGCATGAGGTGCTGAGTTCAAGTCTTAGCAAGGAATGTGTTCTGAACGTGCTCAAGTGTTCTGGCTTTCTCTCTCTCCTCCCCTCCCCACCCCTTCTCCTAAGTAAATAAACTTATTTTTATCAGACCTCTGCTCCACTCTGGTTAATGGTGGTGCTGGGAATTAAACCTTGAATCTTTTTTTTTATTATTATTATTATTGGATCAACAGAGGAAATTGAGAGAAAGAGGAGATAGAGAAGGAGAGATAGAGAGGGAGAGAGAGAGAGACATCTGCAGCCCTGCTTCACCACTTGCGAAGCTTTCCCCCTGCAGGTGGGGACCAGGGCCTTGAACCTGGGTCCTTGTGCACTGTAATGTGTGCGCTTAACCAGGTGCGCCACCACCTGGCTCCGAACCTTGAATCTTCAAGCCTCGGGCTTGACAGTCTTTTTGCATAATCATTATTCTATCTCCCCCACCACAGATAAATCTTTAAAAAATAATTTTTTAAAAAGTAGGGGATGGAGGGTGGGGCACATGCTGCCATGCGCAAGGACCCGGGTTCAAGTCCCGGGTCCCCATCAGCAAGGGGGGAATTTCATGAGTGATGAAACAGTGTTGCAGGTGTCTACCTGCCTCTTTATATCCCTCTCCCCTTTCAAGTTCTCCCTGTCCTATATAGTAAACAGAGGAAAGGGGGGTTGGGATGGCTGCTGAGAGCGGAAAATTTGTAGTGCAGGCACCAAACACCAGCAATAACCCTGGTGGGGGTGAAAAAAAATTAAAAGACATACAATAATACCATTGTAGAAGGAGTTAAAAGAAAATTATAGGCTTTTCCCACTATCTTCCTAGGTCACCTGGCAAAGCCCTGCAAAAAAAAAAAAAAAAAAAAAAAAGATTAACAAGAGAAAAGCAAAGAGAAGCTAATGAACTTGGGCATCATTCAGTGATGAGAAACTCACAATGGTGGTTGGAATTTGGGCTGAAAAAAAAAAGAATTTGGGCTGATACTGCACGGTCATGAAAGAATACATGTGACAAGTTGAAAGAAAAGGACTTGAGGCTTTTTCAGGCTACCAACTTCGCAAAGATTCAGACATAAGCAAAGCCAAGGGACCGCAGGCAAGTTGTGTTACGTAAACCAAGCCACGACTAGACACATGAAGGTCCAGATGGTTTAAAAAGTGACAAAGAGCTTACCAGACTCAACAACAAGACAACAAATAACCCCATCCAAAAATGGGGGGAGGACATGGACAGAATATTCACCACAGAAGAGATCCAAAAGGCCGAGAAACACATGAAAAAATGCTCCAAGTCTCTGATTGTCAGAGAAATGCAAATCAAGACAACAATGAGATATCACTTCACTCCTGTGAGAATGTCACACATCAGAAAAGGTAACAGCAGCAAATGCTGGAGAGGGTGTGGGGTCAAAGGAACCCTCCTGCACTGCTGGTGGGGATGTCAATTGGTCCAACCTCTGTGGAGAACAGTCTGGAGAACTCTCAGAAGGCTAGAAATGGACCTACCCTATGACCCTGCAATTCCCCTCCTGGGGATATATCCTAAGGAACCCAACACATCCATCCAAAAAGATCTGTGTACACATGTTCTTGGCAGCACAATTTGTAATAGCCAAAACCTGGAAGCAACCCAGGTGTCCAACAACAGATGAGTGGCTGAGCAAGTTGTGGTATATATACACAATGGAATACTACTCAGCTGTAAAAAATGGTGACTTCACCGTTTTCAGCCGATCTTGGATGGACCTTGAAAAAATCATGTTGAGTGAAATAAGTCAGAAACAGAAGGATGAATATGGGATGATCTCACTCTCAGGCCGAAGTTGAAAAACAAGATTAGAAAAGAAAACACAAGTCGGACCTGAAATGGAATTGGAGTATTACACCAAAGTAAAAGACTCTGGGGTGGGTGGGTGGGTGGGTGGGGAGAATACAGGTCCATGAAAAATGATGAATGAAATAGTGGTGGTTGTATTGCTAAATGGGAATCTGGGGAATGTTATGCATGTAAAAAAAAAAAAAAAAAAGAAGTAGAAACGCAAAGCAGAAAATGACTGAGTTTGGAGTATGGCACCAAAGTGAGAAAGCAGAAGTATACTAGAGTTTGCAGTGAGTACCTCCCTAATACTTCCTCTCCACTTTTCCAAGCTTTGGGATCCATGATTGCTCAACAATTTGTTTGGCTTTGTATGTTAACTCTCTTTTCAGTCACTAGGTTCCAGGTGTCATCAGGATGCCGGCCAGACTTCCCTGGATTGAAGACCCCACCAATGTGTCCTGGAGCTCAGCTTCCCCAGAGTCACACCCTACTAGGGAAAGAGAGAGGCAGACTGGGAGTATGGACCGACCAGTCAACACCCATGTTCAGCGAGGAAGCAATTACAGAAGCCAGACCTTCTACCTTCTGCAACCCTCAATGACCCTGGGTCCATGCTCCCAGAGGGCTAGAGAATGGGAAAGCTATCGGGGGAGGGGGTGGGATATGGAGATTGGGCGGTGGGAATTGTGTGGAGTTGTACCCCTCCTACCCTATGGTTTTGTTAATTAATCCTTTCTTAAATAAAAAAAAAAAAAAAAAAGTGACGCCATAACATGATCTGTAACCTGTGTTAAAACTGGGTCTCCGTGTTGCCGCCTGAGGGTTGAACAGCACAGAGTTGCAACCCGAAAGAACCCAGGTTTGTCTCCAGAAGGAAAGAGGAACTCCTTCTTGGGAGTCTGCTCTGCGGCACGCGGGTTTGACAGCGCACGCGGCCACCATCACAATTCAGACCGCCACCTTCGCAACCACGTGCTACCAAAGGCCCAGAAACACTGCGAGATCGACAAGTGCCGCGACACTTAAAGGTACGAGATTTGTAAGGAGACCGCCCAGTACCGCGAGATCTACAGGCACCGCGACACTTACAGGTACGAGATTTGTAAGGTGTCAACGCGAGAGCTACAGGCGCTAACATTTTCCGGGTGGAGCACAGGAGGGCACTTGTAGATAGCATAATGCTTTATGCAGAAAGAGACTTACTTTCATGCCTGAAGCTCCGAAGTCCCAGGTTCAATCCCCCACACCACCATAAACCAGAGCTGATAAGTGCTCTGGTAAAAAGACATACATACATACATACGTACATAAATGGGGTCCGGCGGTAGCGCAGCGGGTTAAGCGCACATGGCGCAAAGCACAAGGACCGGCGTAAGGATCCCGGTTCGAGCCCCCGGCTTCTCATTTGCAGGGGTGTCGCTTCACAAGTGGTGAAGCAGGTCTGCAGGTGTCTCTCTTTCTCTCCCCCTCTCTGTCTTCCCCTCCTCTCTCCATTTTTCTCTGTCCTATCCAACAACGACGACATCAACGACAACAATAATAATAACCACAACAATGATAAAACAGCAAGGACAACAAAATGGAAAAAAAAAATAGCCTCCAGGAGCAGTGGATTCGTGATGCAGGCACCGAGCCCCAGCAATAACCCTGGAGGCCAATAACCCTGGAAGCCAATTTATATATATTATATAAATATATAAATAAAATGGAGCGCGTGAGCCAGGAGGTTTCATTCTGCTCCTCTTCCTGTAGTCCAAGATGGCAGGGAGAGTTGAAAGGCAGTGTCGGCTTCATGTCATGTTCCCCAGAGCAGGTGGACTTGGGGAGCCCAGGGGAGTGACCCACCACTGGAGGAACAGGCTTCCAGTCCAGGAAGCTGGAGGACCTAGCAGCTCCCCTGCGAGGCGCCAGGGGGCGCTGTTCCGCCGTGTGCGGGAGGATGCCATGGGTCCAGGTCCCTGGAAAGAAGACTTGGCACATGCTCTGTGTGAGCGCACACGCCCGGATTTCATAGCCATCAGGAAGGTTTCTTCAAGGAGAAGCCCCGGCCACAGACACTCAGGATCCGGGACTCCCATCTCCAAGCAAGGCTCCCTTCACTGTCCAGTTCAGGCCCTACTGATACCGTGATTGGAGTTTTATCTTTAAGGTGAACTGAGATGCTCTGTGGTCAAAATCTTCATTCCAGATTAATGATACAGTGTTTTAGAACATTCGTATTTTTTTCTTATCATTTCTTAATTTTTTTATTATCTTTATTTATCTATTGGATAGAGACAACCAGAAATCGAGAGGAATGAGGAAGTAGAGAGGCAGAGAGAGAGAGACACCTGCAACACTGCTTTACCACTCCTCAAGCTTTCCCCTTGTAGATGAGAACCGGGTCCTTGAACCCGGGTCCTTGCACGTTGTAAGAGGTATACTCAATCAGGTATGCCACTACCAGGACCCCCATTAGTATTATTTTTAATTTTTTAAGATATATACTTTATTTTAATGAGAGAGAAATAGAAAAAAAGACCAGAGAACTGCTCAGCTCCAGCATATGGTGTGAGGAGGGATTGAACCTGGGACTTTGGAGCTTCATGCATGAATGTGTTTTTGCATAACCACTACTTTCCCCATCCTTTTTTTTTTCTTTCAATTTTTAAACAAAGCCACATACTTTCTAGAAGGGTCATATGAACCAGGAAATTACTATAAACTGTGGAGATTGTGGCTTTGGTTCAGAAACACTTTTTTTTTTTTGGACCCATGGGGCAGGGGACTGTCGTTGCAGTCTCTATGGGATGTACTGCTATGGAAATCACTTACTGTGACTAAGTGATCCCAGTATGTTTAGAAATATATATTTTCGGGAGTCGGGCAGTAGCACAGTGGGTTAAGTGCAGGTGTCACAAAGTGCAAAGACCAGCATAAGGATCCCAGTTCGAGCCCCTGGCTCCCTGCCTGCAGGGGAGTCGCTTCACAGGTGAAGCAGGTCTGCAGGTATCTATCTTTCTCTCTCCCTCTCTGTCTTCCCCATCTCTGTCCTATCTAACAATGACGATATCAATAACGACAACAATAATAACTACAATAACAATAAAAAGGGCAACAAAAGGGAAAATAAATAAATAAAAATATATATTAAAATTTTAAAAGACATATTTTTAAATTTGAATACCAAAGTAAAAGAAAGGAGTGGGAGGAATGAATGAGGGTGACTTTATCTGTTTCTGTTTCTGCTTCCTCTGGGGCTTAGCTACTGCATGACTCCACATTCGTGGCAAACTTTTTTTTTCCTGATAGAAGATAAGAAAGAGAAGAGGAGGAGTCAGGCGATAGCACAGTGGGTTAAGCGTAAGTAGGTGGTGCGAAGCACAAGGACCAGCATAAGGATCCCGGTTCGAGCCCCCAGCTCCCCACCTGCAGAGGAGTCGCTTCACAGGCAGTGAAGCAGGTCTGCAGGTGTCTCTCTTTCTCTCCCCCTCTCTGTCTTCGCCTCCTCTTTCCATTTCTCTCTGTCCTGTCCAACAACGACGACATCAATAGCTACAACAAAAAAACAACAAGGGCATCAAGAAGGAATAAAAAAATAAACATTAAAAAAAAAGAGAGAGAAGAGGAAGAGCTGAGTGGGGCCAGGAGGTGTCACACTGCACATAGTACAAAGCCCGAGGATCCAGGTTTGAGCCCCCAGCTCCCCACCTGCAAGGGGGTCACTTCACAGACAGTGAAGCAGGTCTGCAGGTGTCTACCTTTCTCTTCCCTTCTCTATCTCCTCCTCTCTCCTCAGTCTCTCTCTGTCCTATGAAATAAAAATGACAAAAATGGCTGCCAGGAGCAGTGGATTTGTAGATTCGACACTGAGCCCCAGCAATAACCATGGAAGCAAAGGGAAAGAGAGAGAGGGAGAGAGAGAGAGAGAGAGAGAGGCAAGACTCCACAGCACAGCATTACTCCACTGCTTGTGAAGCCTCCCCTTTAGCATGGTGCCCTCTTGTGAAGGTGAAGGGCAGGATTTAAACCTGAGTCCTTCCACATGATAAAATGTCCCCTACCAAGTGAGCTATCACCTGCCACCCTACAGGGGGTCATTTTGATAGTGTGGTGTCACTAACATGCTAGTGGACCTGTGATGAGACTTACATATTTATGGAGATGTGAGGTTGTACTACTGTTATTCTATAGTATCATAAACCAATACAATGTGTTAAATGTGTGTGTGTATATATTTTTAATGCTTTGTCAGGGAATGAACCAAGGGCCTTGCACATGCAAAATACCACTGCTGAGAGCCCTCTCTGACCCAGCTTCGGCATCATATCTTTGAGAAAGAGAGGCAGATAGAGAATAGAGATACTTCAGCACTGCTCTACCATCTATAGAGCTCCCCCACTGGCATCTAAGATATTCCCATATGAACCCAAGGCTGCATGTACTGCAAGATGTGTGTTTTACCAGATAAGCTGTCTCTTAGTCACAAATACTCTTTGTTTCAGGCTTCATGAGGAGAAAAGATAAGGGAGGTTATAACGCACAGTCTCTAGAAGCGCTCTTCCATGCATCACACTGGGAAAGAGTCCACTGTGGAATAACTGTCGGATTTTCATCTCTGTCTTCTCCCCCACTTCTCCTCCCCTGAGATAAAATGCTCCTGCATTGCCTCCTTCCACAGGCAGGCAGCTTGGGAAGTTGCCACCGCTCAGGACCTGCCACACTGTTGATACCTTCACAAAGGGAACAGCACTGCCCCGATCTGGAATTCTAGTGACCTAAATTCCCATTATAAAATGGACATGAGACCACACCAAAAAAAAAAAAAAAGTATATAAGGTAGGAAGAAAATTTAACCCACAAAAAGTGATTTTTTTTTTAACCACAGCACTGCTCAGCTCTGGCTGATGGTGGAGCAGGAGATTGAACCTGGGACTTTGGAGCCTCAGGCATGAGAATCTCTTTGCACAACCATTATACTATCCACCCCTGCCTCAAAGAATGATTTTTAAGGTTATGATTGGGAGCAGGTGACTCCAGTGGACCCCTCCACCATTTGATGCATTGCTGGCGATCCAAGACAGGGTAACATGAATGCAGGGTGTACACTCCATCTCTGAGCCACCTACTCCAACCCTATAAAGAACATTTTAGGGGGTGGGAGAGATAGCATAATGGTTATGCAAATAGACTATAATGCCTGAGGCTCCAAGGTCCTAGGTTCAATCCCCCATATCACCATTAGCCAGAGTTGAACAGTACTCTGGTTAAAAAGAAAGAAAAATATATATGGGCTGAGGAGACAGCATAATGGCTGTACAGAAACACTTTTATGCCTGAGGCTCCAAGGTCCCAGTTTCAATCCCCAGCCTCTCCATGAGTCAGAGCTGAACAGTGTGTGTCTTTCTCTCTGTGTCTGTATTTCTCTCATTAAAATAAAATATTAAAAAGAAGAAGTTTGGGCCACGTGGTGGCACACCTGATTGAGCGCATGTTACAATGCACAAGAACTGGGCTTTGAGCCCCCACACCCCACCTGCAAGGGGAAAGCTTTGTGAGTGATGAAGCAGGGCTGCAGGTGTCTCTCTGTCTCCCTCTCTATTTCCCCCATCCTCTTGATTTCTGGCTGTCTCTATTCAATAAGTGAATATAATTTTTAAAATACTTAAAATATTAAAGAAGGGAAGTCGGGCGGTAGCGCAGCGGGTTAAGCGCAGGTGGTGCAAAGCGCAAGAACCGGTGTAAGGATCACGGTTCCAGCCCCTGGCTCCCCACCTACAGGGGAGTGGCTTCACAAGCAGTGAAGCAGGTCTGCAGGTGTCTATCTTTCTCTCTGTCTTCCCCTCCTCTCTCCATTTCTCTCTGTCCTACCCAACAGTGAGGGTAATAATAATAACTACAACAATAAAACAACAAGGGCAACAAAAGGGAATAAATAAATAAATATTTCAATTAAAAAATTAAAGAAGAAGGAGAAGAAAAAGGAGAAGTGGTGTCAGGTTTCCAGCCTGATGGGCAGGCATCTTTCTTAAAAAAAAAAAAGGGGGGGGGAGTCGGGCGGTGGTGCAGTGGGTTAAGCGCATATGGCTCAAAGCGCAGGGACCGGCCTAAGGATCCCGGTTCGAGCCCGGGCTCCCCACCTGCAGGGAAGTCGCTTCACAGGCGGTGAAGCAGGTCTGCAGGTGTCTATCTTTCTCTCCCCTCTCTCTCTGTCTTCCCCTCCTCTCTCCATTTCTCTCTGTCCTATCCAACAACAAAAAAAGCAACGTCAACAATGGCAATAATAACCGCAACGAGGCTGCAACAACTAGGGCAACATAAAGGGGGAAAAATGGCCTCCAGGAGCAGCGGATTCATGGTGCAGGCACCGAGCCCAGCAATAACCCTGGAGGAAAAAAAAAGGGGGGGGCTGGGTCCAGAAGGTGGCACAGTGGATAAAGCACTGGATTCTCAACCATGAGGTCCTGAGTTCAATCCCTAGAAGCGCATATACCAGAGTGGTGTCTGTTTCTTTCTCCCCTCCTATCTCTCTCATGAATATATAAATTCTTTTTTAAAAGGGGGGGGGGCAGGCAGTAGTGCAGCAGGTTAAGCACACATGGCACAGTGCAAGTTCGAGCCCCCTGGCTCCCCATCTGCAGGGGGGCCGCTTCACAGGTGGTAAAGCAGGTCTGCAGGTGTTATCTTTCTCTTCCCCTCTCTGTCTTCCTGTCCTCTCTCCATTTCTCTCTGTCCTATCCAAGAACAACAATAACAATAAAAACAACAATAAGCAACAAAAGGGAAAAATAGCCTTAAGGAGCAGTGGATTCATAGTACAGGCATCATGCTCCAGCAAAAACCCTGGAGACAAAACACACACACACACACACACACACACACACACACACACGGCAGAATAGTATAGGCTCAAGGTTTAATCGTCTGGCACCTCTGACTATCTTCAGACAGTGCCAGGCTAAGGCTTAGGGAAATATGGGAGCAGACAAGTGAAGGAGGCCTGAGAGCTGGAATTGGTCATTAACTCAATATGAACTGACATGGCAAAGTAACTACTTAAAATGGAAAAAAAAGGATGCTGCCTAGTCACGCGAATATGCCAAATCAGGTCCATCCCCTATGCCAGCTCCAATCAGCCAGACGTGGCTGCCTGGAGTGCGGTGTTGCACACAATGAGGCCATAGCGTGGCCTCAGCAAGCGTGCCAGCATCAATGAGCAATGCCAGCCGTGGGTGGAAGAGTGGGGAGAGGCATCAGGCATGCAGCACGCTGCTGGCCATGGGCCTGGGAGCCAACACTCGGAAGAAAAGCTGTGTCTTATCAGATACGGTCAGGCTTAGAGAGGCAAGAGCAGAAAGGCCTGCAGAAGCCAAGCAGGTGCCTATAAAAGGAAAAAGCCAGGAGGGACCCGTGCCTCTGGGTCTGGAAAGCACACGGCTAGTGGAATACTGTTGGCAGGAAATAACTTTAAAAAGGAAGAAAGGAAAGAGAGAAAAAAATGCCTGAACTGGCTTGAATGATACAGAACTGTATCACCCAGTGCAGGGCTGAGAGAGAGGCAGAGCCTCAGGTGCTAGGGTGAAGGTGCTAGCTCTATTTGCCAGCCATCTCTTGGCTCTGCCACCTTCTGGGTAGGTGCCAGTCACAGTCATCTTATCTCCTGCCAGGGACTGATAAAGGCCTCAGACTCAAACCATCAGTGACTGGCATTCGCAGGGCGGGTCACAGCTGACCCAACTGGATAATCCGTCCGAGAAGCATGTCTGATCTCATGCTTGCCAGAGGGTTGTACTTCCCTTCCTGTGCATGTGAACTAAGAAGTTTATTGCCCAGTTGCTTCTGAATGTCATCCCTCTGTCCTGGAGGGAAATCAGCATGAGAAGGTGTTCACAGAGTAGAGAGGAAAGTCAAAGGGAAAGTTGGAGACAGAGTTAGCTCCCTCTCCTTGCACACCCAGTTTGGCATCCCAAGTGGGTCACAAGATACTGGTAGGACTGTGTTTCTTCCAGCTGTTCTGAAGGAGAACCAATTCTCCTTTCTTCACTAGCTTCTATAGATGCCTGGGGTGTTTTGTTTTGTTTTGTTTTGTTCTACCAGGCTTATTGCTGGGGGCTCTGTTGCTGGCACTACGAATCCACTGCTCCTGGAGGCCATTTTTTTCTTTCTAAAAAAGACCCCTGCAGATGGGGAGCCAAGGGCTCGAACCTGGATTCTTACACGGGTCCTTGCGCTTCGCGCCATATACACTTAACCCAATGTGCTACCACCTGACCCTCAGGATTTCTGGTTGTTTTTTTAAATATTTATTTATTTATTCCCTTTTGTTGCCCTTGTTGTTTTATTGTTGTAGTTGTTGTTGTTCTTGATGTTGTCATTGTTGAATAGGACTGAGAGAAATAGAGAGAGGAGGGGAAGACAGAGAGGGGGAGAGAAAGATAGACATACCTGCAGACCTGCTTCACCGCAGGTGGGGAGCCAGGGCTCGAACCGGGATTCTTACGCCAGTCCTTGCACTTTGTGCCACCTGTGCTTAACCCGCTACCACCCGACTCCCAGGATTTCTGTTTTCAAACACTTAAAAGACCTGAGAGATGGCTCAGTGGGTAAAGCGGAAACTTTGCCCCTGTGTGAAATCCCTGTCACCACGAGACAGTGCTGAGGATGGCACCAAGGGTACTCCAGGGTGATGGGCAGTGCTTTGATCTCTCTCCCTCACTATAGCTTTTTCAAGTCTCTAAAAAAAAAGTGTCAGGAAAGCCAGACTGTACATGCACAAGATGCTGGGTTCATTTCCAAGCAGAAAAAAAAATCTGGTAATAATGGGCTCCCCACATGGATAATCATCCACCACAGAGACCTAAGATGTTCACTGAATCACATCAACTAAGTCCTTTTCACTCTGTAAGATAACATATTCACAGATTCTAAAAAGACAATGTGGACAGCCTTGGGGGACATTATTCTGCCTAGCAGACTCCTCATAATTCCTTCAGGCCTAGATTCACATTTTGTTGTATATTTCCAAACTGTAGGCAGAGGTCAAGAAAGTCAGGGGGAAAAATATTTCACAGAAGAAAAAAATTAAGTGGATACAGCAGTGTGTTCCATTTGATGGGTAGCAATCTCTCCCTGGATTAAATGACTACTCATAAGGGTCCCTGAGGTTAACTTTAACCAAAAGAAGGCTGAGTAAAGCCCAAATTAAACCGTATAGGTTCCATGAAGTCTTTGGAGAGCTTCCAGTATGAAAGGAAGGTCACAGGTGAGATTATATTTCTTATAACCCCAAGGACACAATAACTTTTATGTCAAGCTAGAAATGAAATAAAATGCCAGCTTCTGAAAAATTGTCAGATCGCAAGGGAACATCTCGACTGGACAATGAGAGAATGTATAACACTTCAGTCACCTCCTCAATCCTTTTAACTCTGGGGATTGCCTTTCAGTCACTAACCCAGTCATGGAAATTAACTTATCCAGTCAAAAGGAAAGTTTCTGCCGAAGGACAATGGTGAACCCAACTGCATTTAAAACCTCTTGCTCTCTTGGCTACTCAATAAAGGAGGAAGGAGGGTAGAACCAGCAAAAATAAAGAGCAGAAAGATATTCTGCCAGCTACTTCTTTCTTTCTCTCTCTCTCTCTTTCTTTCTTTCTTTTTCAACTATAATTATGTCTGAGATTGGGTGCCTGAATGACTACATCATTCCTAGCAGCCATTCTCTGTCTCTGTCTCTCTCTCTTGATAAGGATGAGAGACAGATAAAAAGGGAGAGACAGGTAAATCGAAGGAGAGGTACTGGAGCACCGCTCCACCGCTCAAGTAGCTTCACCCTGTGGTGGCCAGGGAGTGAACCAGGGCCCCATAAATGGTAATGTGTGTTCTTCACGGGGTGAGTGACCTGCTGGACCTCACTACCTTTTTGTTTTTAAATAGCAACTCACACAGGGTTGGACACAGAAAATCAGGGTTCAGCAGGCCTGTATTATAGCCCTGCTTGGCCATTAACCAGTTAAGACTTTGGTCAATAGCCTTCGCCTTTCAAAGGACATGTTTTAATAGGAAAGCTTTAATAGGGGAATGTCTTTAGAGTCAGTGAGGACACTGTCCCCCACAAACACACACACACACACACACACACACACACACACACCTCACCCCATCCTTCATTTCTTGTATCCAGAATTCCCCCTAAGTAAAAATGTCTGGGGGAAACTAAAGAGAACACTGAAACTTTCTGCACCCTTAAACATTAGGAATAGGGGCGGGGGGGGGGGGGGGGGGGCTGGGCGGTGACGCAGCAGGTTAAGCGCACATGGCGCAAAGCCCAAGGATGGTGGAAGGATCCCGGTTGGAGCCCTCGGATTCCCACCTGCAGGGGGTCGCTTCACAGGCGGTGAAGCAGGTGTGTTTCTTTTTCTCCCCCTCTCTGTCTTCCCCTCCTCTCTCGATTTCTGTCCTATCCAACAACAACGACAGCAATAACAACAACAATGATAACAATAACGATAAACAACAAGGGCAACAAAAGAGAAAAAATAGCCTCCAGGAGCAGTGGATTCGTAGTGCAGGCACCAAGTCCCAGAGATAAGGAGGCAAAAAAAAAAAAAAAAAAAAAAAAAAAACATTAGGAATCACCAGGCAGAGCTGGAAAGGTGATGTTTGCAAAGAGAAACAAACAAAATCTATGATTCTCTTCACAGAATTAACATTCGGGATAGAATACAAAACAAACAACATACATACATACAATCCCCTTATTTTACTACTGCTTGGAACCCCTACAATCCCAGCTGCATTAATGGGGTGCTTCCCTTTCCTCAAATCTCAGTTGACCAGGGTTAATGCGCGCTCCTCTCTACAAGAACCTCCTCCATCCAGACATCGCCTGCCCCCTAGTGGTCACCGTGCTTTCTGCAGCACTAGGTGGCTTCTCAGAATTGCAATTTGCTGACAGATAAACTATAACTCATTATTTTCTTTGGGAGAGGAGGAGGTACTGGCATTTGCAAATGGCCATAGTAATGCGCCTCTGGCGTTCAGAGAGACTTCAAAACAAGCCGGCTTCAGAAATTACCGGAGAGACCTAAACATCAAAGAACACCAGTAGTCAGCTAGGGCAATGCTACATGGCATTTTCTCCTGGATCAGCTTTTTCCCAGGGCTGTAAATTCAGCTTCCAAAGCTTTGATAGCTGTCTGTTTAAAAAGTAAAAAATATGGGCCAAAAAATACATCACCTGGTGAAACAAACTTTACCATGCTCAAAGACCTGTGTTTAAGCCCCCATACACAATGGAGTGTTACTGTGGATTCCCTCTCCCCCCCATCCCTTCCTCCCTCTATTCACTCTCTTTCTTTCTCCCTGTATTCTCTCTCTCTCTCTCTAGATCCACATTGCTGGAGGGAAACCCTAATACCAGAACCTTTTCAAAGTCCTGCAAAGCCCACATATCTGTGGCTGGTGCTGCCTGAATGAGTTTTGCATGGCAGGGAGGAGCTTTTTGAGGGACTACACACTCCTTTCATTGCTAATATATTCCTGAATCACTCTTAGTGGGGTGAAGACATGTGAAAACTGAGGCAAATGCTTCCAAACCCATCCTGCACCGGTCAGTCCTCTCTACACCTACAGAGTCAATGAGCACAACCTGGAAAGGAAGAGCAGGGACACAACAGCTTTGCAGTGGAAACACCAGCAATTCTGACCCAGCATGGAAAACGGGATGCTGGGAGCCTGCACTCGACATGAAGTGATGAGAATGGCAGTGTTTCTGTGGTGTTCTCTAGGCCTCAGAGCTAGGTCTCGCCTAATCATGAGGAAAACCTCAAACAAACTGCTGGTGAGGGACCTTCTACAAAATGCCTGACTGGCGCTACTCAGATCTGCCAGTCGTTGCAAACCAGGAAAGGTGGGAGACTACTAGAACTAAAAAGAGGTGACAACTAATCTTTTCCTTGGGTTGAATTTTATTTATTCTATATTACATAGAGAGGAGAAAGAGAGACAGAAAAAGAGAGAGAGAGATATCAGAGCACCACTCAGTACATGTGGCAAACAGCCTTGAACCAGGAACCTCAGACATGAGAGTCCCAAATTCTACCAGTTGAGCTATCTTCTCAGTTGTGACAGTTACTCTTAAGATGGTATCCTGGAGGAGTTGGGTGGTAGCACACTGGGTTGAGTGCACATGGCACAAAGCACAAGGACCTATGTAAGGATCCTGGTTCAAGCCCCCGGCTCCCCACCTGCAGGGGAGTCACTTCACAGGCAGTGAAGCAGGTCTGTAGGTGTCTATCTTTCTCTCCCCCTCTCTGTCTTCCCCTCCTCTCTCCATTTCTCTCTGTCCTATTCAACAACGACGATATCAATAACAACAATAACTACAACAACAATAAAAAATAAAAAACAAGGGCAACAAAAGGGAAAATAAATATTTTTTAAAGTTTTAAATATGGTATTCTGGGTAAGATCCCAGAGCTGAAAGAGGCCATCCGGTGAAAACAAAGGAACTCTGAACAAAATATAGACATTAGCAAATAAAACATATTAATACTGGCCCATTCATTGCATGTATTAGTGATATTTTGGGATATAGCAGAAGTCCCTGTCCTACATTTACAGTTTTTCTTCACATACAAAGTTTTTCTCCAATTCCAAAGGACCTTTTAAATCTATCTGATTTATTTGTGAGAAAGAACACACCAGAGCAACACTCTGGCATATGCAGTGCCAGGGGTAGAACTCAGGGCTTTCCATCTGCACGTCCTGTGCTTTATGGCTGCACCACCTCCCAAGTTGTAAAAGCTTCTTCTTCTTTTACCTTTTTATTTATTTTTAATATTTATGTATTTATTCTCTTTTGTTGCCCTTGTTTTATTGTTTTAGTTATTATTGTTGTTGTTATGGATGTCATCATTGTTGGATAGGACAGAGAGAAATGGAGAGAGGAGGAAAAGACAGAGAGGGGGAGAGAAAGATAGACACCTGCAGACCTGCTTCACCGCTTGTGAAGCAACTCCCCTGCAGGTAGGGAGCCAGGGGGCTCGAACTGGGATCCTTATGCTTTGCACCACCTGGATTATCTATTTTATTTATTTATTACTGAATAGAGACGGAGAGAAATTTAATGGGGAGGGAGAGATAGACAGGGAAAGAGTCAGAGAGATACCTGAAGCTCTGCTTGATCACTCATGAAGCTTTCCCCCTGCAGGTGGGGACCAGAAGCTTAAACCTGGTTCCTTGCAGTCTGTACTGTGTGTACCAGGTTTGCTACCGCCTGGCCCCTAAAAGCATCTTTATTTTATTTTTCTATTGTTTTTATGGAGTTGAGGCTTCATGGATGTGCAATTTCATGACTCCCTGGTCACTTTTTCATTCAGATATAGATATATCTCAGGGGCTGGGTGGTGGTGGTCACCACTTGTGAAGTGCCCCCCACACAGATGGGGAGCCAGGGTCTTACACCCAGTTAAGCACACATAGTATAAAGCACGAGGACCCACCCTCACAAGGATCCCGTCTAGTCCCCGGCTCCCCATCTGCAAGGGGGTTGCTTCACAAGCAGTGAAGCAGGTCTCCAGATGTCTATCTTTCTCTATTCCTTTCACCTCCTCCTTCTCAATTTCTCTCTGTCCTATCCAATTAAAAAAATGGAAAAATTGGCCTCCAGGAGCACTGAGCCCCAGTGATAATCCTAGAGGCAGAGAGAGAAAGAGAGATGTCCAGAGAGAGAGAGAGAGAGAGAGACCACCACACCAGAGCTTCTTCCAGCATTATGACACTCCCCATGTGGTGCCAGGACTCGAATCCGGATCATGAGTATTACAAGGCACACTCCCTGCCAGAGAAGCTAGCTCTCTGGTCCCAAAGATTTTGGTTTTGTTTTGTTTTGTTTTGTTTTTGTTTTGTTTTGTCTTGTCTTTGATGTTACTTGGGCTTTATCACTTTGGTTGGATTTTTTTCAGATAGAAAGGAGAAACAGGAAGAGAGGGAAAGATACTAGTGCTGTGGTGGCTGGAAATGAACTGGGTCACATGCATATCAAAGCAAACACACTATCCAGGTGAACTACCTTGCCATCCCAAAGATGGTGGGTGTGTATGTGTGTGTGTGTGTGAGTGCATGTGTGTATTGCCACCAGGGTTACTAAAAATGTTGCCTTTTTTTTTCCCAGCTGAAGGGTGAGAGACGAGGAGAGATACTGCAGCACTGTTCCATCGATCATGAAGCCTCCCCAATGCAACTGCTCCCATGTGGTGACTGGGGACTCCGACTCAGATCCCCTCACATGGTTAAGTGTGTGCTTTCTTGAGTGAACCATCTTCCCTAAAGCTTTATTTATTTATTTATTTATTTATTTTAAGTAGGACAAGCATCCTGGTTTTCCAGATGTTCTCATTTTTAACACAGGAAGCCCAGCACCCCCCAGAATCCTTCAGTCAGGATAAAATGCGGGGCAGGGAACTCTGTTCCATAAGCTCCGTCCACACTCCCTTTTGTGAAGCCAGCAAAGTCTTTCAATGCATTAGTGAACTCCCTGGCGTTTCCTTTGTGGGGGGTCTTGATCACTTGCTGCCTCCTTTCATTTCTGTTAGGAACACCTTACACTTGCCATGACTGACCTGAAAATGGCAAGGCGCAATGTGGAACTTCAGTGCAACTATCCCCAGTGAGAAAAGAGAATGTTTGGGAGTCGAGCGGCAGCACGGCGGGGGGGTGGGGGGGGAGGTTAGGAGGTAAAGTCCTCTTTAAAATAATCTGAGGGTCAGGTGGTAGTGCAGTGGGTTAAGTGCACATAGCGCAACGCAAGAACCGGTGTAAGGATCCGGGTTTGAGCCCCCTGCTCCCCACCTACAGGCGGTGAAGCAGGTCTGCAGGTGTCTATCTTTCTCTCCCCCTCTCTGTCTCCCCTCCTCTCTCGGTTTCTCTCTGTCCTATCCAACAACAACAACGATGACAACAATAATAATGACAACAAGGGTAGCAACAAGGGCAACAAAAATGGGAAAAATGGCCTCCAGGAGCAGTGGATTCATAGTGCAGGCGCTGAGCTCTAGTGATAACCCTGGAGGCAAAATAATAATAATAATACATGTTACTATGCCAAGGACCTGGGTTCAAGTCCCTTGTCCCCACCTGTAGAGGGAAGCTTCATGAATGGTGTAAAGTGTCTGCAGGAGTCTCTCTTTCTCTCTCCATTTCCCCCTTCCATCTCAGTTTCTCTCTGTCTCTATCTTATAAATGAATAAACAATAAAATGTTAAATATATATATATTGAGGGACCAGGAGATAGTCATGGGTTTGAGCCCTAGCACCACGTGAGAGAGTCATGATGGCTCCATGGATGGTGAAGTAGTGCTGTGATGTGTTTCCTCCCTATTTCTCTGTCTCCTCCCTCTCCCAAAGAAATAAAGATCGAAAAAAATTGGGCCAGGTAAATTACCCAGTGGAACTGAGTGTGTATGAGACCCTAGCGCCACATTAAAAAAAAAAAAAAAATCAGAGGTTGGGTAATGGCTCACCCAACTGAGCATATACACCACATACAAAGACCCAGGCTCAAGTCCCGGGACCCCACCTGAAACAGGGAAGCTTGATGGACAGTGAAGCAGTGCTCCAGCTGTCTCTCCTTCTCTCCCTCTCTATCTCCTCCTCCCCTCTCCACTTCTTTCTGTCCTATCACATAAAAAGAAATAAGGAATAATGGCAGCCTGGAGCTTGAGAGTCACAGTTCAGGCAGTCTCAACAAAATAAAATAAAATCTGTTTAGACTTTTTTTTAAATTTCTTTATTGGGAGATTAATGGCTTACATTTGACAGTAAAATATAGTAGTTTGTACATAGGCAACATTTCCCAGTTTTCCATGTAACAGTTCAACCCCCCCACTAGGTCCTCCTCTACCATCATGAGCCCTCCCTGCCCCCGACCTGGAGTCTTTTACTTTGGTGCAATACACCTGTTTCAACAGCTTTCAACAGCTTCCCACCGGCCTCAGTCTGAACTCCACATTCTTCCGCTTGTCCTACTAGGACTTGGTCTGCGAATTTTCCTCACTCTGAATTTCTTCCGGTTCTCCTTGTCTTCACTCTGACACTTCATCATGCATTCTTTGCTCTTCCTAGGACATCCTCCACTTTTCCCCTAGTTGCTTTTTACTTGTTCTTAAGTTTTTGTTTTTTTGAAACCATTTTTTTATTTGTGATTAATAGTGGGTTGCAAGATTGTAAGATTACAGGGCATAGGGAGTCAGGCAGTAGTGCAGCGGGTTAAGCGCACCTGGCATGAAGCACAAGAACCTGCATAAGGATCCCGGTTCCAGCCCCCAACTGCAGGGGAGTCACTTCACAGGCAGTGAAGCAGGTCTGAGGTGTCTATCTTTCTCTCCCTCTCTCTGTCTTCCCCTCCTCTCTCCATTTCTCTCTGTCCTATCCAACAATGACAACATCAATAGCAATAATAACTACAACAATAAAACAAGGGCAACAAAAAAGGGGAATAAATAAATATTTTTAAAAAAAGATTACAGGGCATAGTTCCATGCCACACCCACCAGCAAAGTTCTGTGTCCCCACCCTCCCAAAGATAATCACCATAATTCTTGCAAAGTATTAGAAACTTTTTTTTTAATTTCTCTATTGGGTAATTAATGTTTTACATGTCACAGTAAATACAATAGTTTGTACATGCATAATATTTCCCAGTTTTCCATATAACAATACAACCCCCACTAGGTCTTCTGTCATCATTCTTGGATCTGTATTCTCCCCACCCATTCACCCCAGAGTTTTTTACTTTGGTGCAATATGCCAATTCCAGTTCAGGTTCTACTTGTGTTTTCTCTTCTGATCTTGTTTTTCAACTTCTGCCTGAGAGTGAGATCATCCCGTATTCGTCCTTCTGAGGAACTTTTTTTTTTTTGCAAGTGCATGTGTATCAGTTCTCTATATTCCACATATGAGGAAAACCATGCAGTCTTTCTTTTTTTTTTTTTTACTAAGCATAGTTGGTCTGCTTCTAAATTCTGCTTCTAAGACCCCTTCTGTTGCATTGCTTGCTACTGTGGTCTATTTACATAATCACTGTTTTGCCCGCACTGATTTAATCCCCACTGGTTCATGCACTTTTTCCTTCTCCCCACCTCCTATCCTACATACATCCTCTTCTGACCTGACACTTCCACCTCAGGAAATATATATAGGACAGGATTGTGATTAGAGATAGCTAGATCGAACTGCATCTCCGCTTGTCAATAAAGATTGAACTGCGTTCCCAGCTCAGCCATGAGTCAGTCCCTGGTCATCTCTCTCTCACCCATGAAGCTAGCCCGGCAACTGGCGCCTGAAACAGGGACCAGCATATGGCACCAACGTGGGACCTAACCCACCCATCTCCCAGATAAGTAAAGCCGTTTGGCTACCTATCCACTATGGGCTTCCTTTCTACTTATGAAGAGGTTTCCCAAAGCCTCTACTCTTTCTTCATGAGACAGTTTCTCTGTCTCTGGAACATTTTTCTCTGGGCCACACTTTGGTTCCCTGACCAAGAACTTTGGTTCCTTATGACTGTGATGGTAGAGCTTGGGAGATGCACGGAGATTTCCCCTGGGACTTTCTGGACTCCCTCTCCCCTGTTTCCCAAGGAGGACTGACTACATTTTGCTCCAGGCCACACTTTGGTTTCTTATAACTGTGATAGTAGAGCTTGGGAGATGCACGGAAATTTCTCCTTGGACTTTCTGGACTCCCTCTCACATGTTTCCCGTGGAGAAGGACTACTCTAACTTGAAGAGCATTCTCCAGTACCCTGGCAGTCCCCAAGAATGGAGACACGTGGTTAGTTCTACTCTCCTGATTCAATTCTTTCTTCTATGGGAAGACGTTCTTGGGGATGGATGCCTGCAATCCTGCAGGAACTGTCAGAAGCACCCTAAATGGAATTTTGAGGAGCTTTTTGGACTAGGATACCCTCAGGGGACTCATGATGCAACATAATGGAATCTAATAATCTGGTTCAAGTTGCGTTTCATAAGAAAGTGATTTGTATGACCCATTTTGCTGTGAGTATTCTGAAATGTAATTGACTTAAAAAAAAATGCTGGATGCAGCCATGATTTCTAGAGACATCCAGAAACAATCAAAAAAATTTTTTTTTTCTCTTTTTTTTTTTTTTTACATCTTGGAAATGTTTAATCTTGAAAACTGTATGAGTATAGGTGGGGTGGATAGCACAATAGTTATGTTAATGATTCTCATGCTTGAGGCTTCTAAACATGGTTCTTCTATTGAGCTGTTTAAACAACCTTGAAACCATACTAGAAAGGACTTCCAAAATTATAAAGGTACTTAAACCAATTATAATGGAGTTATCAATTATAGTAAACTTCTAATCTGCTACAAGTTTTGCTTCACAAGTAAGTAAATTGCAGCTGTCAAGTCTTCACATGAAAAAGCATCTGCTCAAATGGAATCCCTAGAAATCCATTTGGACCACTGTTCTCTGACATTGCCCACAAGATGGCATGACTACAGCAGCCCCCCTGAAACCAATGATGTGACCTGGCACAACCTGAAGAAACAGATTCACAGACTCCAAAGCTCACTCTCTACAGAAAAGCGAAATTCTGGTGACTGATCTTCCCCATCAAGACAGACATGCAGCATTTCATCCCCTGGCATTTCATTTCTTCCATGGTCATCAGCTTTGGACTGACACTTCTATTGAGCTTACTGGTACACCTCTTGGACACTTTACACAACTTTACAACAGCTTCCCTTTACGCTGCTGGGTTTCTCAAAGACTGACTGCAGCAGTCCATGGACTTTGCAGCCAGCAGCCTTAGGACTCTATAGGAAACGTCCCCTCACCTGCAGGCCCTGCCCCCAGAGACAGGAAATCCCCCCTCCTTACTAGGTCCTGACCACAGAGGCAGGAAACGCCCTTTGAGGCATGAAACGCCCCCAGAGGCAAAAGATGCCCCCAGAGGCAAGAAACGTCCTTTTGCCTGTTAGGTCCTACCCTTTGAGGCAGGAAACGCCCCCTCAGGCCTCCCCTTGGCATCACACTGGTTCTTGCTCTCTTACTTGTCCCTCCATGTCTTGTGCCAGTTCTTTTGAAAATGCCTGCACGATATAGGTTTCTATTCACCCCACACTCCTGATACTATGGCCATTAGTTAAAAACAAAGGGGGAAATGTTAGTCTGCTCCTAAATTCTGCTTCTAAGACCCCTTCTGTTGCGTTGCTTGCCACTATGGTCTATTTACATAATCATTGTTTTTCCCGCACTGGTTTAATTTCCACTGGTTCGTGTACTTTTTCCTTCTCCCCACCCCCTACTACATACATCCTCTTCTGACCTGACACTTCCACCTCAGGAGATATATATAGGACAGGATTGTGATTAGAGATAGCTAGATTGAACTGCATCCCTGCTCGTCAATAAAGACTGAACTGCATTCCCAGCTCTGCCATGAGTCCCTGGTCATCTCTCTCTTGCCCGTGAAGCTAGCCCAGCACATAGTCACTTCCAGTTCCATGCAATCATCTTTTTATTGCAGAGTTGTATTCCATAGTGTATATATATATATATATATGTATATATATATATATATATTAACTAAACAAATGAAAATGGAATTACTTTATGATACAGCAATATCACTCCACTCTTTGGCATTTATCCAAAATACATACAAATACTAATACAAAGGGTATATACCCCTATGTTTATAACTGCATTATTCACAATTGCCAAAACTGGAAGCAGCCTAAATGTTCATCAACAGATGACTGCTTAAGTTTTTTATTTAAACACTTCCTCCAGTAAGTCCTCCTTGATTTTACCACCACACTGCACTGAATGACCAGACAAGTATTTCTTGGACTAAAACTATAATAGGAAGCATAACCATGTTGTTCTTCTCCCATGACCTAGCACTGTGTCTAAAATTTTCTCCATGACATTGAATGGAAAAGTGAGTGAAATACTGAATACTGAATGGTGACCTGAGGCAGGCACAGACTATGGCCAAGGGGGTGGACTCAGTGAAGACTCTGATTCATTGTCCCAATAACCAGCTCCATCCCTGTGATTCCAGGCACAAATGAAAATGAAGTTGGACTAGGAGTTCATCCCTCAATGACTGTCTTGATTCTAAACAACTGTAATTCTTCATCTCTGATTCAGGTACAATTTACCGTACTACATATCCAAAGAGGAGGCCTCTGCCTGGTATTGATTTGGACAGAATGTCAATAGCTTGGTGGAAATAATGAAGGCCAAGGAAGTGCTGGCAGAATACAGAGGTAATAAAGAAGATAGTCCACTGACACTGCACGTCTTCTAAATCAAGGCCATTGAATAAATCTTGACAACAACACAAACAGCAAACAGAGACCATGGAACAGTGACTTTGGGCCTCCTATACCCTTCTGGGTTCCACCCCTCGCTCTTTTTTGCCTCCAGGGTTATCACTGGGGCTTGGTGCCTACACTACAAATCCACTGCTCCTGAAGACCACCTTTTTAAAAAAATTTTTATAGGATAGGATAGGATAGGATAGGATAGGATAGGATAGGATAGGATAGGATAGGATAGGATAGGATAGGATAGGATAGAGAGAGGAGGGAAAGACAGAGAGGGGGAGAGACCTGCATCACCACTTGTGAAGCAACTCCCCTGCAGGTGGGGAGCCAGGGACTCAAACCGGGATCATTGAGCTGGTCCTTGTGCTATATGCTATATATACTCAACCCAGTGCACCACAGCCCACCCCACTTCCCTCTATCCCCTTCTCCCCTTCTCCCCAGCTCCCTCCTGTCTCCCTCTTCCTCTGTTAACCCTTTTATAAAATTCAAAGATTCCCATTCTTAAAATGGTTGTTTCGGGGAGGGCAATTAGATTAAGACGATAAAGGATCAAGTCCTTAAACTATCTTTTTAGTTGAAGGATTGAGGTAGATGTTTATTTCCAACAAGGAAAACACAGTTTGGCTTAGCAGACACACACTTCTTCCTGGTTGACAAGAACAGGGCAGAGGAGTGACGGGAAAAGAAGTTTAACTAAGCAGTCACATCTGTGGGCTGAGGTGATAAGCTCAGGAGTTAAAGCACAAGGCTTACATTTGGAAGATCCTGGGTTCGATCCCCAGCACCAGCCCTGTTGTCTCTCTCATAAAAATTCAATCAATCGGGAGTTGGGCGGTAGTGCAGCGGGTTAAGCACATGTGGCGCAAAGCTCAAGGACTGGCATAAGGATCCTGGTTCGAGCCCCCAGCTCCCCACCTGCAGGGGAGTTGCTTCATAGGTAGTGAAGCAGATCTGCAGGTGTCTATCTTTCTCTCCCTCTCTCTGTCTTCCTCTCCTCTCTCCATTTCTCTCTGTCCTATCCAACAATGACGATAGCAATAATAACTACAACAATAAAAACAACAAGGGCAACAAAAGCGAATAAATAAATAAACTTAAAAAAATTCAATCAACTGTATAGAAATCAAGACACAGAATGTGTCACCTGGGAGGTGACTCAGTCATAGACCTAACTCATTGCATGTGCAAAGCCCTGGGTTTGATGCCTGGCACCACATGTAACAGAGTGATGCTCCAGAATCTTTATCACTGAAAGAATAAAATAAAATAAAATAAATAAAATAAAATAAAATTGACTGATTCATTGATTGATTGATTGATTGATTTTTAAATGAGACTTCTAATTTTCTTTTCATGTCACTGGGGCATGTTTCACTGCACTGGGCAGACTTTTGCAGTTAGGAAGAGAGACAGAGAGAGAGGGAGAGACACTCTTCCCCCAGAAGCTTCAGCCCAAGTCCATAGTACTCACATGTGGTATACTGGGGGCTCGAACCTAGCTGTAGGCACCCTACCAGGTGAACTGTCTCATCAGTCCCTAAAATAGTTTTAATGCTTAAGTTGATACATTTCATGGTATGTATCCCACAGTTTTTAGTTAATTAATTAACTGACTACTTTAAATAAGCACACTCTGCTATATGAGTCCCACCCACAGAGAGACCAACTTAATTGATCTTAAGCATAACTTAGGTATGAGGAATTTTTTGTTTTTAATTTTAAAAACTTTCCATAAGATTCTAATGTGCAACTTAGTTTGAGAAATACCACTGCTGTGAACTGTGAAAACCACTGGGGGCCAGGCCCCCACCCAGTTAAGCGCCCATAGTTTGAAGCACAAGGACCTGTGCAAGAGTCCGAGTTCGAATCCTCAGCTCCCCACCTGCGGGGGGGGGGGGTCACTTTACAAGTGGTGAAGTAGGTCTGCAGGTGTCTATCTTTCTTTCTCCTTCTCCATCTCCCTTCCTCTCTCAATTTCTCTCTGCCCTATCCAATAAGATAGGGAAAAAATGGTCCCCAGGAGCCATGGATTCATACCAGCACTGAGTTCCAGCATTAACCCTGGAGTAATATATATATATATATACTGGTCTGCAGAGAATGAATGAAGTCTGGAGAGGCCCAAGTTTCCTCATGATCTAAAGTCACAGGAGTGCTCTGAACTTTGCAGAGCTTCAGTTTACATCATGTATAAATGCACATGACAATCCCACCCCATGAAGGTGTCATAACGATTCATTCAAACTGAACAAAGTGGAAGAATTAAACACTTTAACAATAAAAGTTTGTTTGTTTGTTTTTGCAACCAGGGTTATTGCTAAGGTTCAGTGCCTGCAGGATGAATCTACCACTCCCAGTACCCATTTTATTTTGTTTTGTTTTTATTGGATAGGACAAAAAGAAATTGAAAAGGAGAGAGACCTGCAGACCTGCTGCACTGCTTATCAAGTTCCCCTCCCCCACAGCAGGTGGAGAGGAGGGGCTCAAACCCAGGTTCTTCAGCCTGGTATTGTGTGTGCTCATCTGAGTGTGCCATTGCCTGGCTCCCTCAACTGTCCTCTTTTTTTTTTTTTGCCTCCAGGGTTATTGCTGGGGCATGGTGCCTGCACCATGAATTCACTGCTCCTGGAGGCCATCTTTTCTCCATTTTGTTGTTGCTATTGCTGTTGTTGATGCTGCCAATTTTGTTGTCGGATAGGATAGAGAGAAATCGAGAGAGGAGGGGAAGACAAAGGGGGAGAGAAAGATAGACATCTGCAGACCTGCTTCACCACTTGTAAAGCGACCCCCCTGCAGGTGAGGAGTCAGGGGCTTGAACTGGGATCCTTCTGCTGGGCCTTGTGTTTCACACTATGTGCCCAACCCCCATTGAATCAATCAATGTCTCTTAATCAGGACATTGATTCAAAGGATAAAAGAATTTGGACATATAAGATATGCAACACACAGGTATTGTATAAATCTGTTTGATCTTCTACAAACTCCAAGCAGGAAAATCAATTTCACAAAAGCTGGGAGAGAGAGAAATCACTATTTTTTGAGGGAGTGCTCTTCTAGGCCCTCCCTTCATCATCTCATTACCTTCTCACAACTATATCAGGCAGTCAGGTGCTCAGCTGCAAATAACAAAAGCACTGACCTAAAGTAACTTAAGGCAATAGGATTTCTCTCTCTCTCTCCCTCCCTCCCTCTCTCTCTCTCTCTCTCCTTCCCTTTCTCTCTCTCTCTCTCTCTCTCTCTCTCTCTCTCGCTCTCTCTCTCTCTCTCTCCCTCCAGCATTATTGCTGGGGCTCAGTGCCTGAACTATGAAATCACTGCCCCATGGTCCTTTTTTTTAAAAAATAAAATTTTTTATGACAGAGATAAATTGAGAGGGGAGGGAAAGATAGAGAGGAAGCGAAAAAGACAGACACCTGCAGATCTGCTTCATCACTTATGAAGTGTTCCCTCTGCAGGTGGGGAGCCAGGGGCTTGAACCGGGATCCTTTCTTGGGTCCTTGCATTTCATACTATGTGCACTTCACCTGGTGCTCCACTGCCCAAGCCCAGATTTCTCTCTCACCTATAGAAGTTTCTCTTTCTCATATATGGAAGGCTGAAGGCACAGGCTAGAGGATTCTCTGGGTCTTTCCTTTGTGTGTGTTGTCTCTCAAGTATGAGATGGAAGCTCTGGCTCCAGACATAACAGTGAAGTTCAAGGCAAGAAGAGGAGAGGGCTGAGCCCACTGAATCCGCTCCTTGTCCCCACGTTTTCAATCAAGAAATAAGTAAGTAATGGAGACAGATGATAGTTCACTCAGTAGAGAGCATAGACCTTACTGGGTCTTCAGCTTAAACCCTGGCTCCATCATGGTTGGAAGCCAGGGAGCTCCATGGATGGTGCTTTGATGTCACTCCCTCTCTACTTTTCTCTCTCCTTCTAAATTAAAAATAAAAGAGGTTGGGGGCAGGGCAGGCCAGGTGGTGGTGCACTTGGTAGAAGGCACATGTTACAATAGGCAAAGACCCTGGTCCCCACCTGCTGTGGGCAGCTTCATGAATAGTGAAACAGTGTCTCTCTGTCTTTCTCTCTCTGTCTCCCCTTCCCCTCTCAAGTTCTCTCTGCCCCTATTGAGAGTGAGAAAGAGAATGAATGAATGACTCAATCAATCAATTGGGTCTGGGGGAGGGCTGTTCAGCGGTATCATGTACATACAAGGCCCTGAGTTTATTCCCTGGCACCACATTAACACACACACACACACACACACACACACACACACATAGAAGAAGGAAAAGAAAGGCATTCCCTTGGTCCAGGAGGTGGCACAGTGGATAAAGCACTGGATTCTGAACCATGAGGTCCCAAGTTCAATCCCTAGCAGCACATGTAACAGAGTGATATCTGGTTCTTTCTCTCTCTCTCTCCACCTATCTTTCTCATGAATAAATAAATAAATTCTTAAAAAGAAAGAAAGAGAAAGGAAGGAAGGAAGGAAGGAAGGGAGGAAGGAAGGAAGGAAGGAAGGGAGGAAGGGAGGAAGGAAGGAAGGAAGGAAGGAAAAAAGAAAGAAGTACTAGAATGCCAGCCAGAATATAACTCTGGTTTTTTGTCTAAATTTCTGTTTACAGAGAGGAGGCAAAGGCAACCTTCTGCAGGCCCAGGTCCTTCTCAGTCTTAACAATCAGAACTCATTGTTCTTTCCTGTCAAGGTAGTAAATTAGGGTTTCCAGCTTGGAAATCCATTGTATTTATTCCCACTCTCTTAAGTAGGCCCTGCCCTCCCAATAAAACTCCTTAAGATAAACTTAGCCAGTGTCTATTTCTGTTGTTCACACAATAGTTGATATCCCCCAAAGACAACTTTTGAACTCTACCCCCAAGAAGCATAAACTGCTTCTATCTCCCTGAGTCACAATTTTCCAGACTTGAAAATGTTGAGATCCACCAGGCACTCATTCTGTCTCTTTGAGGGCCAGGATCTGAGACGTGAGCATATCCACAGGGCTGCTGCACTCATTTCTGTACCCCTACCTTAGAGTCACCCAGGGAAATCCTTCCACAGCCAGTTCCTGAAGAAGCCACATTTCCCAAGCCCCTGGGACATAACCTCTTAATTAATATTTGACCAAAGAAACAGCGTTTGCTGGATTTTAATATCATGAAACTGGCACAGGCCATGCTGGGGAAATGAGCATCTATGCATGCATGCCAAGGCTGAGTCAAGGCATAGGGATACAGTGAGTGATTTAAATATGGAAGACAAAGGGAGATGTGGGGTCAGGTGGTGGCACAGCTGGTTAAGCACACACATTATAGTGTGAAAAGACGCAGGTTCAAGACCCTGGTCCCCCCCTGCAGGGGAAAGCTTCATGAATGTGAAGCAGTGTTATCTCTCTGTCTCTCTCACCATCTCTCCCTCTCCCCTCTCAATTTATCTCTGTCTGTATTCAATAATATATCTGAGAGGTATCACTACAGTTGAATATACTCTTAATTTTTTAATATATATTTAAATATTTATTTATTTATTCCCTTTTGTTGCCCTTGTTGTTTTATTGTTGTAGTTATTGGACAGGACAGAGAGAAATGGAGAGAGGAGAGGAAGACAGAGACAGAGAGAGAAAGATAGACACCTGCAGGCCTGCTTCACTGCCTGTGAAGCGACTCCCCTGCAGGTGGGGAGCTGGGGGCTCGAACTGGGATCCTTACACTGGTCCTTGTGCTTAACCCTCTTCACTACCTCTGGACTCCCTTAATTTATATATTTTAATGAAAGAGAGACACATACAAAGAAAAAGGCACAGAGGAAAAGATACAGAAAGACATTGAGAGAGACCAGAGCACTGCTCAGCTCAGCTCTGGTTTAAGTGGTGCTGGGGTTGAACCTGAAAATTCAGAGCCTCAGGCTTGAAAGTCTTTTTGCATAACCACTGTGCAATCTCCAGCCTGACTGAGTCTGATTTTTTTTTTTTTTTTCTTTTTACCAGAGCACTGATTAGCTCTGGCATATGGTGGTATGGGAGATTGAACCTGGGACTTTGGAGCCTCAGGCATGAAAGACTGTTTGCTACCTACCCTTGATGGAGATTGTATTAGCCCTCGAGACAACCCCATTAAACTTGCTATTATAGTAACACAAGGGTACAATGTTGGGTTCCCTGGGTAGTTCAAAAGCCTGTGTTTTCTACAGCTGTAAATAGCAGTCCCAAACTCCTTCTTTTTTGGTCTCCAAGGAGCTCGGTGCTTGCTGGGGCTCAATGCCTGCACTTCAAATCCATTGCTCCTGGAGGCTGTTGTTTCTTTTCCCTTTTGTTGCCCTTGTTTATTGTTGTTGTTGTTGTTGTTGTTGTTGTTGTTATTGCTGTCCTTATTATTGGATAGGACAGAGAGAAATGGCGAGAGGATGGGAAGACAGAGAGGGGGAGAGAAAGATAGACACCTGCAGACCTGCTTCACCACCTGTGAAGCGACTCCCCTGCAGGTGGGGAGCTGGGGGCTCGACCTGGGTTCCTTATGCTGGTCCTTGCACTTTGCCTCATGTGAGCTTAATCTACTGCCCTACTGCCCACCCCCCCAGCTCCTTTTTTTTTGTTATGCCACTTTGTTCTAGATAAGTTCTATGCCGACCTTTAAACCCACCATATAGATTTGAATCAATTGCAAATATGATGCTAAAAATGTAGTATCTTGTTTCTACTTGAATCTTTCTCTCCCTCCCCCTCTTGTTTTTGCTGTCCATGTGCAATCACCACCTTTCAGACAGTGATTTTTCTTTTTCTTTTGCTTTACCAGAGATCCCAGCAGTGCAAACTCAACAACAGTGCAAACTGCAAGTCAATGGCATAAATCTAATCTTTTCTTTCTTCTTGTGATTAATACTGGGTCACAAGATGGTAAGATTACAGGGTCTAGTTCCATACTGCACCCACCACCAAAGTTCTGTGACCCTCCCCTCCCGCTTCCTAAAGATAAGCACTCGGGTGTGAGCACAGTGGGTTAAGCCACGTGGTGCCAAATGGCCAGTGCCAAACCACAATGGCCGTTCTCCAGGTCTGGACACGGGAGAGAAAGAGAGGAAGAGAGAGCGAAACCAGGAACAGAAGTGGGCTTTATAGGGTAAAAACCGGAAGTGGCAAGTTGGGGAACAGAGATGGCTAGGGAAGGGGGTGGAGAGAGGCAAAAGGCATGCTGGGAAGGTGGAAGCATCTTAGCAACTGTTGCCATGGTTTTAACTGGTGGGATTAATAATTAATGTAAATAGGCCATACTATCAGCAATGCAGCATGGAGCAGGGGGAGCTAGTTTAATGCCCAACAGTGTATATATTTCATTACTTTTTTTAGCCAGTCATCTGTCAATGGGTATTTAGGCTACTTCCACTTTTTGGCTATTGAACATAATGCAACTATGAACATCGGGCTATATATGCCCCTTTAAATTAGTGTTTGATTGTCCTTTAAATAAATGCTTAATAGTGGCATTGCTGCATCACAAGGTAATTCCATTCTTGTTTGGTTAAGGACTCTCCACACTGTTTTCCAAAGGGGCTGTACCAGTTTGCATTCCCATCAGCAGTGTGGCAGGGTTCCTTTTTCTCCACAACCTTACCAACACTTGTCATTTACCTGTCTTGTTGATATTGGCCATTCTCACAGGTAGGAGACGAAATCTCAGTGTAGTTTTGATTTGCATTTCTCTAATGATAAGTAAAGTGGAGTATTTCTTCCTATGTTTGTGGGCCATGTATATCCCTTCTTTAGAAACTGTTTAGTTGGGGCCAGGTGATGGTACACCTGGTTGAGCACACATGTTACAATGTTCAAGGACCTAAGTTTGAGCCCCAGGTAGGGGGAAAGCTTTGCAAGTGGAGAAGCAGGGCTGCAGGTATCTCTGTCTCTTCCTCTCTCTGGCACCCTCTTCCCTCTCGATTTCTGGCTGTCTCTATCCAATAAATAAAGATAATAAAAAAAATTTTAAAGAAAAAGAAAACTGTTCAGTTTATTGGCCCACATTTTTATTGGGTTATTATCTTACCTTTTTTAGAGTAAAGTACCATGGCTATATATCCCATAATCTCCTATGTAGAATATTTACTTTATTTCCCAACTTTTGAACTACAAAACATCTCCCAAAGAACATGTATGTTTACCTTTGTGAAGAGATGCATTACATGAAGTGGAATTAAGAGTCTAAGAATCAGGATTTTTTTTTTTTCTTTCCAGGATTATATAACATTCATACATTACTCAGATTTCCTATGTTTCTAGTCAGAAGTGTCTGGTACTGGAACCAAAACAGACATACAGATGAGTGGAATAGAATTGAAAACTCAGAAATAAGGCCTCATACCTATGGGCATCTAATTTTTGACAAGGGAACCCAAAACATCAAATGGAGGACTGACATTCTATTCAACAAATGGTGTTGAAAAATTGGCTTGAAACACCCAGAAGAATGAAACCAGACAACCACATTTTACAGTTGGGTAATTATGAGGAGCCTCACAAAGCATCCTGCATTCCTGATAACATGGCCTATCTACATAATCATTGTTTTGCCTGAGAGATCCCCACCCATGCCATTCCTTTGATCTATCTTCTTTCTACCTCGAGACCCTCCCTGCCTGCAGGGTAATATTAATTTTACCAGTTAAAACCCTCAGAACAGTTGCTAAGGAAATTCCTACCTTTCCAGTCCACTTTTGCATTTTTCCACTCCCTTCCTAGCGATTTCCGTTTCTGACTTGCCACTTCCTGGTCTACTGTTTAAAAGCATTGGCTCTCTGATCAATAAAGACATTGCATTGCCACTCCACCACGAGTTCATGAGTCATCTCTCCTGCATTGCTGAGTGAGTAGCAGCCCAGGCTGGCTCCGGTTGAGTTCAGAGAGTACGTGCCCAGGAAGAGGCACCCCCATGCTAGCCAGGCATTTCACCGCATACAAAATTAAGTTCCAAATGAATCAATGATTTGGATATTAGATCAGAAACCAACAAATACTTAGAGGAAAGCACCGGAAGAACTTTTTTCTATGTAACCTTTAAAAACATCTTGGACGACTCAGATCCAATTGCAAGGAAAACAAAAAATAAAAAGAAGCTAATGGGACTATATCAAACTGAAAAGCTTCTACACATCAGAAGGAGTCACCACCAAAAACAGAGATTCCCCACAAAATGAAAGAACATCTTCACATGCCAGACCTCACACAAAGGGCTAATAACTAAAATACACAAAGAACTCACCAAAGTCAACAATAAAAAAAAAATTAGGAAATGGAAGGAAGACCTGGGCAGAATCTTCCCCCAAAAAGAAATCCAAATAAACTACTGCCATTTATTAAGACGAAGAAAGAGAAGGAGGAGAAGGAGGAGAAGAAAAAGAGGAGGAAGAGGAGGAAGAAGAAATCCAAAAGGCCAAGAGACTAAAAGTCTCAAAGTCACTAATGATGAGGGAAATGCAAATAAAAACAACAGTGAAATACCACCTTATACCTGTGTGGTGGCCGGGTGGTGGCACACCCTGTTAAGCACACATATTTCCAAGCACGAGGACCTGGGTTTGAGTCCCTGTCCCCCCTCTCCTACAAGAGAGATGCTTCACAAGTGGTGAAGCAGGTCTGCAGTTGTTTTATCTTTCTCTCCCTCTATCTCCCCATCCTCTCTCAATTTCTCTCTGTCCTATCTAATTAAAAGAAAAGAAAAATAATACACCAGTATGAATGTCATACATTAGAAAAGATGTTGGACAGGCTGTAGGGAGAAAGGAACTCTCTTACCTGCTGGTGGGTATGTAAATTGGTCCAACCCCTATGGAACACAATCTAGAAAGTCATCAGAATGCTATAAATGGACCTACTCTACACCCCAGCAATTCTTCTTCTGGGGATAGATCCAAAGGAGATAAAGACATCTACCCGAAGTGACCTGTGCACACCTATGTTCATAGCAGCACACATTTTTTAGAAGTAACCCAGGTGCCCAACAACAGATGAGCGGCTGAGAAAAATCATGGTATTATATGTACACAATGGAATATTATATGACTGTTAAAATAATGGTGTCATCTTCTTTGGGGTTTCTTGGAGAGACCTCACAGGTATCAGGTAACGTTTGGTGCCTCAGGCATGAAAGGCCTTTTGCATAACCATTACACCATCTCCCCCAACCCCACTGAACAGGCTAGCCTGAGAGACCTCTTCAGCCTCCCTTTCCTTTCCTATAGGACTCTTATGTTCCAGTTTGGAAGCAAGATGCCTTTTGGAGATGGGAGACTCGCATCTTCTCAGGTTGCTAGCACCTGCCATCAACCCATTTTCCTCTAGTCAGTGCTTGTCTCTTGGATACTGGTTTTCAAGGAGTGAGTGCCACATCTCAGTATTCAGTAACTAACTCATGAAAAGCTATTTAAGAACATTCCTTCTTCTGTTCTACGAAATTTCACGTGTATTTTTCTCACGAAGCCACTCTTGCCAAGTTGCTTTTTTTTTTTTATTGTTGTAGTTATTGTTGTTGTTATTACTGATATTGTTGTTGTTGGATAGGACAGAGAGAAAAGGAGAGAGGAGGGGAAGACAGAGAGGAGAGAAAGATAAACACCTGCAGACCTGCTTCACTGCTTGCGAAGCCACTCCCCTGCAGGTGGGGAGCTGGAGCTCTAACTGGGATCCTTACGCTGGTACTTGTGTTTTGCGCCATGTGCGCTTAACCCACTGCCCTACCACCTGACTCCCCTTTGATTGTTATTTCTGAGTAAGCTTATTTTGCCAGTGAAACACCAACAGCTTAATTGGTACACATGATAATAAAAGTCATTGAAAAGGAAAAAAAAAAAAGTAAAGGGTCTGTTCTTCCCTCTTTTTTTTTTTTTAAATGAGAGAGAGGGGCAGAGGCCAAAGCACCACTCAGTCTGGCTTATGGTGGTACTGAGGATTGAACCCATATTACCTCAGAGCCTTAGGCATAAAAATCTTTGGCAGAACCATTATGCTGTCTTCCTAGCCCCTTCCCACTCCTTTTTATATACAAGCTTTCTGACCATGAACAAGTGCATTCGTTATCTACTTCTGGGTAAAAATAACCACTACCACCACCACCACCCTGCCAAAAAAAAAAAAAAAAATGCAGTGGTTAAAAATATGAGAACAACAACAAAACCACGAGAATGCTTGTTATCTCACAGCTTCTTTTTTTACATTTCTTTTTTTTTATATTTATTTATTTTCCCTTTTGTTGCCCTTGTTTTATTGTTGTAGTCATTATTATCATTCTTGATGTCATCATTGTTGGATAGGACAGAGAGAAATGGAAAGAGATGGGGAAGACAGAGAGGGGGAGAAAAAGACACCTGCAGACCTGCTTCACCGCCTATGAAGTGACTCCCCTGCAGGTGGGGAGCCGGGGGCTCGAACCGCAATCCTTACACCAGTCCTTGCGCTTTGCACCACGTGCACTTTGTGCCACATGCGCTTAATCCATTGTGCCACCACCGCCCAACTCCCTATCTCACAGCTTCTTTGTCAGCTCAGCTGGGTTCTCTGTAAGCTCAGAGTCTCTCAATGTGCAAATAAAATGTCACCCAGGCGTGAAGTCTCCACTGACTGTTGGCCAGAGGTGTCAGTTTGACTTGTAGTGGATCTATTCATAGGTCTACTTGAAATGTCGTGGGTGGCTTCCCCACACTCAGTGAGACCAAGGAAAGATTTAGCTTATGGCCAATGTTTAGGCCCTAGCAATAGTTGTGTAACTAAATGTTTAGAAGTGGCATTCTAGAGCGGGGGTAGACAGCATAATGGTTATGCAAAGAGATTCTCATGCCTGAGACTCCAGGTTCAATCTCCCCTATCACCACTACTGTAAGCAGTGCTCCAGTAAAATATAATATGATATGATATGATATGATATGATATGATATGATATGATATGATATAAAGTTTAGTGCACATGGTACGAACCACAAGGACTGGCACAAGGATCCTGGTTCAAGCCCCTGGCCCCTACCTGAAGGGGGGTTGCTTCACAAGTGGTGAAGCAGTTCTGCAGGTGTCTCTCTCTCCCTCTGTCTTCCCATTATCTCTCTATTTTTCTCTGTCCTATGCAACAACAATGACAGCAATAACAACAACAAGGACAACAAAAGGGAAAAAACAGCCTCCAGGAGCAGTGGGTTCCTAGTGCAGGCACCGAGCCCCATCAATAACACTGGAAGCAAAAAAAAAAAAAAAAAAGAAGTGGCATTCTATCACACTATCTGTCACACATTTAAACTGAGTCTGCTTGAAGTGTGTGTATGGGAGGCTGGGGGGGTTGGGGAGATCCAAAGGGGGTGAACACCATGTGAACATCACTGAAGGACTATTAGGTGATCTACAAGTCACTTTGTCCCTCTGCACCCCAGTTTTGCCACCTGTACACAGTCACCTTACAAGAGACAGTGTAAGTATCAAAAGAAGTAAAATGCCTAAAGGCCTTAGGACAGGACCTGGAACAGGGTGACAGGAGAGAAATGCTAGCTAAGCATAGATGCAGGAATAAAGCAAATGTATAATCATGCAAAACACACACACACACACACACACACACACCCCACATCCAAGGTAGTTGTTCAGGAAATCCTTGCTTCAAATGCCCCATAAATAATCAAAAAGACCTTTGAGCTTGTGGAAATTACCCCCAGAAACAAAAGTACTTTCTAAAGGTGAAAGTTCCCATCATAACTACCAGGGGACCTCAGAGTCACCTCCAAATTTCCCATGAGCGGTCCCCTCTATGAGAAATTTCCACACAGTAAAGCCTGAATGCACTCCTGAGTCATCTCCACCCCTGAACAGAAAAAGGTGACCACACTTCCCTCTGAAAGTGTACCCCATTCGCCTGAGGGGAGAAGTTACTTTATTTGCAAAAAAGAGAAAGAAAAGAAAGAAAGAAAGAAAGAAAGAAAGAAAGAAAGAAAGAGAGAAAGGAAGAAAGAAAGAAAGAAAAGAAATGTGTTACAGAAAGAGGGGCAAGAGCTTCTTTGGCTTGCTGTCTGCCTTTCTCACTATGTTCAGCAGTTTACAACAGCTTGTAGGTTCCCCTGTGGAGGTTTCTCTCCTTTTTTAGAGTCACTTATTCTATGGGGCAGGAGGTGGGGTGGTTGGGAAGCTAATCAGAGTGCCAGTCCAGCATATGTGGTGTCCATAATGAGCTCCAGGACTTCATGTATGCAAGGAGTGCACTCTGCCTGCTGAGTCACCTTTCTGGCCAGAAGCTTTCTCTTTTTTTCCTTTTTCTCTTTCTTTCTTTTTAAATTTATTATTTAATTTTTTTTCTTTATTGGGGGATTAATGGTGTACAGTCAACAGTAAGATACAATAGTTTGGTGGGGTAGATAGCATAATGGTTGTGCAAAGAGACTCTCAGGCCTGAGGTTCCTAAGTCCCAGGCTCAATCCCTGAACCACCATAAGCCAGAGTCAAGCAGGGCTCTAGTAAAAATAAATAAATAAATAAATCTAAATCTAAAGATACAGTATTGTGTATATGTTTAACATTTCTCAGTTTTCCACATAACAATTCATCCCCCTCTAGTCCTCCTCTGCCAATATGTTCCAAGGTCTGAACCCTCCCTGCCATCCCAGAGTCTTTTACTTCGGTGCAATACTCCAAACCCAGTCCAAGTTCTGCTTTGTGTTTTCTTCCTTTTCAATTCCTTTTATTATTATTAGTGACTTAATGATTGACAAGACTGTGGGCTGAGGGGCTACACCTACAGGTCCCAACACCAGAGTGCCATATCCCGTCCCCTTCACTGGAAAGTTCCTTGTTCTTTATCCTCTGGGAGTATGGACCAAAGATCTCTATGTGGTGCAGAAGGTGGGAGGTCTGACTTCTGTAGTTGTTTCTCTGCTAGACATGGGCATTGACAAGTTGATTCATATCCCCTTCCCCTAGTGGAGTAGGGCTCTGGGGAGGTGGGGTTCCAGGACACATTGGTGAGGTCGTCTGGTCAGAAACCTGCTTTTTTCCTTTTTTTGTTTTTAAGTATGACTTATGCAAATATTTTAAGAAAGGCACTTAGTATGCCCCTAGTCTTTAAACAGAGGAGATGGTTTACAGAGAGTTGTCCTGTTTTGATTGTGTCCCTTCTATATAAGTTGGGACTCAGTGGGTTTGGGAGGAAGACAGTTGCCCATTCAGCAGTTGTGGCAATGAGTCCTGAAAGAGAAAGCAGCAAAAGGACCCCCACCCCCAGGTTATAAGGTCACACCCAAGTTAGAGCAGCAATGTTCAAGGGCAAAGAAATTCGGGATTTAACTCGGTGGTCAGGCCTTCCTGGCAGAGATGCTGGCTATTCAACACCCAGTACGCAAAGGCACTTTGCCCATGTTCCAAAGCCCACAGACAGAGGAAGAAGGAATGCAGACAGGAAAGACCAGACTGGCAGCCTGAGGAGCTGCACACAGGGGCTGACCAGCTGCCATGCTCACTCTCTTCCCATCTACCCTCAGCTATTGGGGGAGGAGTAAAGGATGGGCTTTTCTTAAACAGCCTCACAGCATTTGCAGTAATGGTACAATGGTAATATTGGTGACATGAGGCTAATCAAGACAATCTAAGCCAATGTGTTAGAACTACATTCCCCACCAAGGACGTCTAAAATAAATAAATAAATAAATAAATAAATAAATAAATGCATTGCCTTCTCAACAACGTCCCAGTTCATCGATCATTTCTAGTTGGAGACACTTTGGAGAAGAGTAATGTTACCTCCTTTTTAAAAAAATTTATTTATTCATTTTCCTTTTGTTGCCCTTGTTGTCTTTTTATTGCTGCTGCTATTGTTATTGATGTCGTTGTTGGGGGAGAGAAAGACAGACACCTGCAGATCTGCTTCACCACCTGCGAAGCGACTCCCCTGCAGGTGGGTAGCCGGGGGCTCGAACTGGGGGCTCAAACTGGGATCATTATGCCAGTCCTTGCGCTTTGCACCATGTGTGCTTAGCCTGCTGCGCTACCGCCCGACTCCCATGTTATCTCCTTTTAACAGGATATGAGGTAGTTGCTTTCTTGACTTTGTTTTAGAATGAATCTCTTCTGCATCATCTAATAGGAGATTCACATAGTCATCAAAACCAATTATATCTGCGTATTCACTTGCTCACAATGCCACACTTGAATCCCAGATCTATTTTGCCAGTATCTGGAAGTGAACTCGATGGGTTGCACCATCATTTTCTGCAATTTTTGGTGTTGTCCATAATACACTATGGTGAAAGCTCACAAAAACGGGGGCTTTTTTTTTTTAACACTGCCCCTCTCACCCCAGCCATGAAATAATCCAGAGTGCAATGATATGAAAGAGGACGCCAAAAGAAATGTCTCCATCCCATAGGAGGCCACTGCCTGGGTAAGAGTGGATGGGCTGGTTGTATTTTCAGAAAAAATGAAACTGAATTTTCTCTGCAGAGAATTGCTTTTGCTGTTCTTTGTTTCAACTAAATCCAAATTGTTCCTTGAACAACCAGGGTCTAACAGAGGAGAACATTGAAAGTTCATGGCAACAAGACAGAGGAGAACCCCACTTCTCCAAAGAGCTCTAGAAAATTGGGCACGGAGTGGCCAGGGACAGAAGTAAAGAAAGTAACTCTGGGGGGGGCAGGTGGTGGCGCAACTGATTGAGCGCACATGTTACAGTGTGCAAGGACCCAGGTTCAAGCCCCCTGGCCCCCACCTGCAGGGGGAAAGCTTCACAAGTGGTGAAGCAGTGCTGCAGGTGTCCCTCTGTCTCTCTCCCTATCACCCCCTTCCCTCTCAATTTCTGACTGTCTCTATCAAGCAAATAAATAAGATTTAAAAAAAAAATTTAAGTAAACCTGAAGACAACTAAACAGAGCTTTAAACTGTGTTCAATACTCTACATTAAATTTAATTCCAGCAAAAAGAAGAAGAGGAGGAGGAAGAAGGAGAAAGTAACTCTGGCCATAAATTCCACTTGCTTGGGTTTAAATACCAAATGGAAACTGTTGTATTAACTCCAATAAAGTGAGCCTGTGGGTCACCCCCACACACACAACCCCCACTGTTGTTATCATTGTTTTTGCTCTTTATGTTCTAGCAAGTTAAAAACAGAATAAATAAAATGTGATTGAATGTTTCCTTCTCAGGATCAGCTGAGCAAAGTACTGATGTAAAGCGTTCCTACAAAATGCAGCACTTTATTATAAACTGTGCACTGTTTTCTGACTGTGTCAGGCATGCTAATCTTAACTCCACAGCCAGACTATCTGGAGGAGTCAGGCATAATTGAAAGGGATATAAAGTAGCAGTTAAGAAGGAGGGCTCTGGGACTTTTTCCAAGATTATCAACTGGGTGATCTTGAGAAAATTAGTCTCTCTGTGTTTCACCTCTTCACCTATAAAATGAAGACAACAACATTACCTGTGGTGTGCTGCTGTTGCAAAGTATTTAGAACCCAGCATCCAGTGGGCCAAGGATAAATATTAGTCATTATTCTTTAGTTATTTTCCCCAGGGAACCCTTGCAAAATTCAGCCATGTGGCAGTGTTTTTCTGAAGCATATAGCTTCAGTAAGGGTCTTATCAAGCTCACTGAATCTTTTCCAGACACAACCCCACACTCTCCTTGCCTCCCTTCTACCCCCCAAATTCCAGTTTACTCTCACCAAGACTTAGTTCCTGACTCCATGTTCCTGAATCCTGTCCTGGGAGTTCTAGCTTACTGCTACTGATCCCATACCCAGGTGGAAACTGAGTGAGAACCAGTCTCAAAGCCCAGTGGTTGGCACATAATAAATGCTTAGGAAATATAAAAACACATTTATCTATTTTTTTGTTTGTTTTACCAGAGCACTGCTCAGCTCTGGACTTGAACCTGAGACCTTTGGTGCCTCTGGCATGAAAGTCTTTTTTGCAGAATCATTATGTTAGATCCCCAGCTCATCCATTTATTTACTTTTAAGGTGTAGATCAAAATTTCATTCAACCACCTGAATGTAATGCCCTGTCTCCAACTGAATTTTGTTTCTTCTGGACTCTAGCAGTATATTTCTTGGACAAATTATATTCGCTGGCGTGCATTCATATTAATATTTACATATTCACTAATATTCTTTTAAATAACAGCTAAGATTTCAGTGATGTTTCTGGTGGGCCAATCTCATTTAACCTTCACGACTCCATCAGGGACTGTTTTTTTGTTTTTTTAATTTACTTATTTTGATAGGAAAGAAAGAAATTGCGAGAAGGGGAAATAGAAAAATAGAAAGAGAGACACCAACATCCATCTGTGAAGCTTCTCCTATGCAGGTGGGGAGCGGGGGCTTGAACTCTGGTCTTTCCACATGGTACTGAGTGCGTTCAACCCAGTGCGCCACTGCTTGGCCTAAAGCAGTTTTTATTCCACTTTTTATTTAAGTTCTCCCCCCGCCCTTTGCTGCCCTTGTTTTCTTATTGTTCTTGTAGTTATTATTGTTGTTGTTGTTCTTGATGTCGTCGTTGTTGGATAGGACAGAGAGAAATGGAGAGAGGAGGGGAAGACAGAGAGGGGGAGAGAAAGATAGACACCTGCAGACCTGCTTCACCGCCTGCGAAGCGACCCCGGTTCCTTGTGCTGATCCTTGCGCTTGGTGCCACGTGCGCTTAACCTGCTGTGCTACCGCCCAACTCCCTTTATTCCACTTTTACAGATGAGAAAACCGAGGTAGGGAGAAGTTAAAAGAACTTGCTAGGAACCACAAACAGTTAAGTGGAGTCTCTGGCTGTTGTTTTTCACCAGCTGTCTCCTACAAAGAGTTCTCCGAGACTAATCTGGATAGACAATTCCCCAAACCCTAGAGTCACCTCTCAGAGCAAGGAGAAAAGCCATAGAACTCCGAGCACATGCTGTACATGCAACTAACGCAGGGTTCACCCGGAGCACTGCGCCCACACTTGGCACCACACCCCTTGAACTTGGGCGGCATCTGCAAGGTCCGAGACGCACCCTGTTTTCCTGGAGAGTTCCCCCCGCCCCTGTCTTCCTAGGGCCTCAAGGCCCGATCCACAACTTCAGACATTCCCAGGTGATCCCTCCACAACCTTCCTTTTAGCCCATGCTATGCATGAATTTCCTCCTCCACCAGCTAGGCAAATCGGGATGCGCTCGATCCAGCGCTGGAGTTCACCGGGGAGGGGGCGGAGGACCGGCCCAGTTGCACCCACCGCACCCGAGTCCTCGGCTCTGCGGCAGGTGTCCTGCCCAGCCCCCGTCTACAGCCCCGCATCCTGACCCCGCGTTCTACACTCCCAGCTCGGCTGGCTCAGCCCACGCCTCCCCCGCGCTCGGTGACTCAAGCCGGTGGAAGAGAAACCTCCGGGGTTTTTCCGACCCGGCCCGGGGCGCACGCCACCCGCTCCGCCCACCGCCCCCAGCCCGCCTCAAGTTGTCCTTCTGGTTGCAACCCCGGGGACGCGTCCGCGTGGCTGCCCGGGGTGTGGCCAGAGGACCTGGGCGGCGCCTTCCCGGTGGGCGGGGCCCCGAGCCGACCCGGAAAAGCCCCCCGCGCGCGCGGCGCCTGCCGGTTGGCACCGAGCGCGCCGCTGCCCCCGGCCGAGGCCTCCGCGCGGGCGGTCCCAGCGCCGCGGGCTGCAGCCGGGCGGGGCCCGCGACCCGGAGCTCGGTGGCTCCTCAGTCCCCGCGCGCCCGGACAGCGCACACGTGTCCCAGCGTCACGTCCGCGCGCGCCCCCGGGGCTTGCGTCAGCGGCGGCCGCTGCGAGACTCGGGGACCCGGGTTCCGCGCCGCGATCTGGTGCGGGGCGCGCGCAGCCGCGGGGAGCAGGGGCCGCGGAGAGCAGGAGCGCTGAGCCTCGGGGCCGCGGAGCTGCGGCGCGCTCCGGCCCAGCGCCCGCCCTGCTCGCTGGCCGGTCCCCCGCGGGGCGCGGTGGCGTGGACCCGGAGCCCGTCGCCGGCGGGGCGCGCACCGCCGTGAGCCCGGCGGCCCCGCGGCAGGCAGGCGCCCGCACTTCCATGGTGGGCTCGGAGCGCGATGAGCCGCCCGTCCTCCACCGGCCCCAGCGCTAGCAAGCCCTGCAGCAAGCCGCCGCCGCCGCAGCAGTCCCAGCACGCCCCGTCCCCGGCTGCGCCCCCGGCCGCCGCCACCATCTCGGCTGCGGGGCCCGGCTCGTCCGCGGTGCCCGCCGCGGCGCCGGTGATCTCGGGCCCGGGCGGCGGGGGCGGCGCCGGCCCGGTGTCTCCGCAGCACCACGAGCTGACCTCGCTCTTCGAGTGCCCAGTCTGCTTCGACTATGTGCTGCCCCCCATCCTGCAGTGCCAGGCTGGACATCTGGTGTGTAACCAATGCCGCCAGAAGTTGAGCTGCTGCCCGACGTGCCGGGGGGCGCTGACGCCCAGCATCAGGAACCTGGCAATGGAGAAGGTGGCCTCGGCGGTCCTGTTTCCTTGCAAGGTAAGCCCGCGAACCCCGAAATTCCTTGAGCCCCCGGGCCCGTCCACAAGTCCCAAGAGGTCACGGACGTCTCTCTTACTCAATATGAATAATGATAACAGTAATATTTGCACTTGCTGCACTCTCCCTTGTGTCCACCTGCCTGCCCACTTGGAGAGTAGCCCCGCGCTGACAACTGCCCGGGCAGTGACCCCAGACTAAGGCTGGCACTGGGCGGTTGTTGGAACACCCGGCGCTGCTCTCCGCACCCGGTGCCCGAGCCCCTCTGCAGACGTGGACTCGGTGTGCCCAGAGGGGCTGGGCTGCACTAAAAAACTTGGACTGGCCAGGAAGCCGGCTACCTATGGAGGACGGGGTGAGAGGGAGGAAACTGGCTTGCCCAGCACACCTTTCCCTGGCCCCCGCCTTGGCAGGACTGCTGTCCCGGTGCGGCCTGCGCCAGCCCAGCCCGGCGCAGCGCGCTGCTGACACGTGGGAGCCCAGGAGAGCGCAGCTATAAAAAGCGCGCCCACAGCCTGCTTGCCTCCCGCGGCCAGCGAGCACTTGCTGGCCACGCCTCTCTCCCCGCGCCTAACCTTTTGGGAAGTTGTGTTTTGTTTTTTAACCGGTTGGGGTGAAAGCAAGACCAGGCTAGGAGTGGAGCTGGAAGGACAGGCAGGTGCTGTTGCTACAGTTCTTTAAAGCCATTGCTTTTACTTTGGTATTTATTTATAAAACTTACCAACTATCTTGCTACCGCCCTCCCTAAAAAAATGCAAACCGCTGAAACTAGAAATAGCAAATAAAAAAATTAAATTAAAATAGCGAGAGAGCGAGCCGAGGCCTCTTATGTCCTTTTCCCCACGTTGTTAGGTCTACTGTGTATATCTTTACAGGTGGGGTTTCCCCCCTCACCCCCCTTCTTCTTAGCCATATATAAATGCTTTCTGGCAGCTGTATATAGAACCAGAGATGGTCGGGAGGTTTAGATATACCAAAGAGGAAGCTTTTCTCCAAAAATGGCTTCTGAAACTTGCTCTTTCAAATTCACATTACCACATGTTGTCTTTCAGTGTCTGACGTATGGCTCTACCTCACTTTATTTTAAAAGGAGACATGGCATTTATTGCATTGTATCATTATGACATCTGATTACCTACATCTAACACTTCAAAATCATCAGGAACAGATCCAGCAGCTGTCCATACTACCTTACTTGAACCCAGAGCTATGCTGTACTGTTTTCTAACTTAGAAATTAAAATAATGGGCGGGGAAGATAGGATGATTGAGATATATGAGGTAGCCTCATGCTTGAGGTTCCAAAGTCCCAGGCTCAATCTCCTGCACCACCATAGGCCAGAAGTGAGTAGTACTCTGGAAAGAAAGGAGGAAGGGAGAGAGGGAGGGAAGGAAGGGAAAGAGGGAAGCAGCAAGTTTTTGAGATTGTGATTTTATTTTGTAAGAGGAATTGCCCAGCCTCTTGAGCTATGGAGGCAATCTTGCCCACCTTTTTGGTGCTGCTTCTTTTTATAGAGCAAGAGCTTATTTTTAAATTAAAAAGCACCCACCAGAGATTTGAAGCTTGGGACTCAAAACAGTAAGATGAGTGATTTAATTTGGTTGGTGCCCTGCCACAATCTAGTTTAAAAATATCATATTCAAATACAGGTTTTGAGTCCGTGTTTGGACAGTGGGTTTTCGGGCTGCCTTAATAAATTACTCTTTCAGCCACTCCTTTTATAATGCTTACCATTTCATCCACCCCAGTGGCTGCTTCTCATAAAACTTGAGCAAAATATTTCCGTTGTTTTCTTAGGGTCAGGAAGATATCAACTGAATGATCAGAGAAGGTTTGGTGATAGTTTGAGATAGATCGTGGGGTGGGGTGGGGTGCCCCACAGGATTTCTGGGAAGTCAGCTTCTTTTTTTTTTTTTTTTCTCTTAATAATTTTTTTATATTCTCCCTTTTGCTGCTCTTGTTTTTTTATTGTTGTTGTAGTTATTATTGTTATTGATGTCATCATTATTGGATAGGACAGAGAGATATGGAGAGAGGAGGGGAAGACAGACAGGTGGAGAGATAGACACCTGCAGACCTGCTTCACTGCTTGTGAAGAGACTCCCCTGCAGGTGGGGAGTTGGGGGCTTGAACCGGGATCCTCACACCGGTCCTTGTGCTTTGTGCCACATGCACTTAACCCGCTGTGCTACCGCCCGACTCCCGGAGAGTCAGCTTCTTAGCTTTTCACTCATCCTTCCCTGTCCCCCCCACCACCACCACCCCCCCCACACACACACACAGTTCACTAATAGAGGAAATGAGTTTTGGTAAATTACAGTTCACAAATGAGCTTCTGATGTCAGTCAGTAGTCCATAATTTCTTTAGAACAAAATAAAAAGCAACCTCATCACAGCATGAGAAGGGAAAGGAAACTAACATAGCATGTTCTATGGAATGTATGTTTCACTTTGAGGATCTAGGATTCAGGTTCCCACTGAAGGGCGGGGGTAGATAGCATAATGGTTATGCAAAGGGATTCTCATGCCTGAGGCTCCAAGGTCCCTGTACCACCACCATAATAGAAAGAGAGAGATGGGGGTGGGGGGGGGGAAGGAAGGGAGAGAGAGAGAGAAAGAAAGAAAAGAAAACTTCGTCAGGTTCCCACTGAAGCATCTGTTCTTCTCTAATGGTGACGTATTAGTGAAGTCTTCCTTGAATACTGGCCCTTTTGTAGCTGCCAATGACTTTTCAACTCCCTCTTCTCTATGAATATGGCCGAGCAAAGCCATCACTGCACAAGCTGAGGTTACACTGTATCAAGCACTCCCTTACTGACCAGGCATCATTTTTCTGTGTGTGCATGTGCGTCAGATTTCTTTTATCTTTATTTGTTTATTGGATAGTAGAGACAGCCAGAAATTGAGAGAGAAGGGGGAGATAAAGAGGGAGAGAGACAGAGATACCTGCAGCCCTGCTTCACCACTTGTAAAGCCCCTGGGACCAGGGGCTCGAACCCAGGTCCTTGCACATTGTAACATGTGTGCTTAACCAGTTGCGCCACTACCTGGCCCTTGTGTCAGATTTCTAAAGCTGGACTACGTGTGTCTCAACTTGGGTGGACCAGTAATGTGCTGACAAGGCAGCTCAGCCAGTTCACACGAGGAGGTCTGTGGAGACTGTGAGCAATCAAGCTGTGTTAGCAGGGAGGGTGAGAGCCAGAGGGAATAGTGAGGTCTATGTCAGACTTGAACAAAATGGGCCATGGGTGGCACTAGTTCCCATAAATCATAGGGACTGCCTAACCCTCCCTAGTTCTCCTGGGTTGGCTCTGGGGAGAAAGTCACTGCTGGGGAAAGCACCAGAGTCCAGATCTCAGAGTATTTGACTGGCACTGCTATTTTTTGCCCGCCAGACCCTCTCTAAAGGTGGGGGATCTTGATTTCCTCATCTATTGAGTGACCCAAAGCCCTACAGCTCCCAGCAACCCCTGGAAAGGGGGTGCCCACTATGTGCCCGCTACCTGATGGAAGGGCAGATTGTTTTAGTTTGCATTTCTTTTCTTTTCCTTTTTCTTTTTTTCCAGATGAGGAAATGAGTGCCTTTAGAGCAGTTAAGTATTACATAACTTACTGAGATCATACAGTGGGATTAGTCTAGGAACCCACAGCCCTGAAGCATATGTCCTTTGTACTAACGACATAGGGATTTTGAATGTGAGTCCGTACGCCACAGCTCAAAGTCATAACTCAGTGCTTGACACCGTAACAGGTCCATCTGGTTAGATGAGCTCGCCTCTGAGGCGAACATCCCAGTGAGACAACTGGTGCGCTCACTCTAAAATTCACAGGCAGGAAGTGTGTAGGGCAAGAGGGCAGAGGGAGATTGGGGGTGGTGCCCACACCTAATGTAATGTTTGAAAGGATTTCAGCACTGCGCTTGCTTTGGCTGGCCCCATATAGGATGTGCTTCCAAAGAGCTACGTGCGCCTTTGACAGACATCATTAACGCCCGCCGGTCTGAGAGCGCCTGCCTATCTACCACGTGGGGCCAGTCAGCCCTTTCTGTGGCTTGTTCCACACCTGAGGAGTTTTAGCATCTGGTTCCCATATCTCAAACCCACCACCTCAGTGGAGTTGGGGTGGGGGGAAGGGGGAGAAGGTTGACACACATGTGCCCCCTACTCAACTGAGTGTTTTAATATCAGCCAACTATTTCCCTCCACAAGTAGTGAGGGGAAATGTGTGATCATTCCAGCCCACTCACGAACCAATACTTTTTCTTCTTCTTTTTTTCCTCCAGTTTTCTCTGTCTTCTCTAGAAGTTTCCAGTGGTGAGTGTCTCCCAATAGTCATTGAACTGAAAAGTTTCAGACAAGCCTTCCCTTGCAGCTGTGTTGGTACAGCTGGCTTGCTTTTGTTCCTCTGAGGAATAAAGGAGTCAGTGGTTGAGTCAGTAGAGCACAGGACTTGCACACATGAAGCCCCAGATTTAATCCTTGATACCGAATATGCTAGAACAGTGTTCTTCTCTCTCACAGTTAATAAACCTTTAAAAATACATACAAAGCCCAGGAAGACAGTTCAGGGGTGGTACATGGGACTGACATGTGAGGGATCCTGGGTTTGATATCCAACACCAGTAATCAGCTAAGTAGAAGTCTAGGTAAAATAAGTATATAAGTAAATAAGAAAGGAAGTCAAATAACCCAACTGAAAGTGTAAAGATGCTCAGTGTGGACTTAGCTAGACCAGTGGAGACCGACCGACTCTCCAAACCAGCAGGCGTAGGCAGTGGAAGGAGAGAGGTGTGTGGCAGGTAGCCTTGGGGTACAGGAAACCCTGAGGGGCAGGGGGACATTTGGGAGTTGGACATATCATCTCCACTGAGGGCAAGTTTTACTCAGCTCTGACTGACTGGAAGGGTTGAGGTCCTACATCCAACCATGCTGGACCTTGGGGTTTTTTGTTGTTGTTGTTTTTTCATGAAAAGTCAAACAAAATGTTCACTATCAGGGGACCAGGCAGTAGCACACAGGGTTAAGCGCACATAGTGCGAAGTGCAAGGACCAGCACAAGGATCCCCGTTTGAGCCCCCAGCTCCCCACCTGTGGGAGGGGGGTCACCTCATAAGCAGTGAAGTAGGTCTGCAGGTATCTGTGTTTCGCTCCCCCTCTCTATCTCCCTCTCCTCTCTCTTTTCTCTTTGTGCTATCCAACAATAGCAACCACAGCATTGGAAAAAATGGCCACCAGGAGCAGTGGACTCCTAGTGCAGGTACAGAGCCCCAGTGATAATCCTGGAGGCAAAAAAAAAAAAAAATCACTATTTCAACAGTCTATTTTATGTAGCACTGGGGAATGAATGAATTCAGGGCCTCACATGCATGATACCACTGAGCAGGCTCTGTTGCCCTTTTTTTTTTTTTTTTTTTTTTTTGCCTCCAGGGTTATCTTTGGGGCTCAGTTGCCTACACTATGAATCCACTGCTCCTGGAAGCTATTTTTTTCTTTGTTGTTTATCATTGTTATTATTATTGTTGTTGTTAGATAGAACAGAGAGCAATCGAGAGAGGAGGGGAAGGCAGAGGGGGGAGAGGAAGACAGACATCTGCAGACCTGCTTAACCGCCCGTGAAGTAACCCCCCTTGCAGGTGGGGAACCAGGATCCTTACGCTGGTCCTTGCACTTTACACCATGTGTGCTTAACCTGCTGCACTACTGCCTGGGCGCTTCCCCTCCTCCATTTTTTTTTCTTACTTTTTAAATTTAGAAAGAGAGACAGAGGAAGAAGGGGAGACACTACCTCACCAGTCCACCATTCGTAGTGCTCCCATACAGTACCAGAGCCCAGACTCAGCCCCTGCAGTGCTGTGGTAAAGCACACACACCACCACGTGAGCTGTCTCCCAGACCCTTGGTTTATTTTTTGAACTTTGACTGGATTCAAGTCTGAAGCCAGCATTTGCAGGCCAAATCAACCATGTCTGCAGACTGAATTCCAGCTGCCAGTGTGCAACGTCCGGCCCGGTTCTCTGTTTAGAAAAAATTTCACTGGGCCTGGGACTATGTGCTGAACTCTAACCACACTTGAACTTTAGAACCCTGAGAAGTCCCAACCAAAAGAGATTTTATTACTTGTTTTCTTTTTTCTTTTTTTTTTTTTGTCATAGTGTTGTGCCAAGAGAATATTCCATCCTAGCCAGCTAGGAGACCTGAACTGTTGTCTTGGATCTTTCGCTTGGAGACTTCGGTTCTTTCCCTTTAAATAAAGGATTATGCCCAGGTTCTTTGCTTGTCTTTAGAATCAAATAAACTGTTCAAGGGGAGGAACACTGAGCAGAAGATAGAACTGGGTTCTGACACTGGCTCTGTGTGATCTGGGCACGTTCATGTCCTTGAGCCTGCTTTGTCCATCCTTGAAGTAGTACGGAGAGGCCACTCGGTGGGCTCCTGAGATGTGACGAGAGTGTGCTCAAGGGCTTTTGCTTCACCATGCCTGCGTGTGGTCTACATGGTAGGTGACCGGTAACCTAGAAAGCTGAGGAGGCAGGGTGAGGGGTGGGGTGGCAAGAGAGCTTAACAGGTAGGGTGCACGTGTCTGAGGTTGAGACCCCAGCACTAGCTCGGAGTGCCATGGCCCCACAGGAAGCTTCAGTGCTGTGTTATCTCTCCCTCTCTCCCTGTTTCTTTCTGTCCCTCTGTCTGAAAAAGTCAGAACTGGGTTCTGACACTGGCTCTGCCTGACCTTGGTATGCTCATGTCCTTGAGCCTGCTTTGTCCATCCTTAAAGTGGTATGGAGAGGTGAAATCCCTGTAAGACCCCAGTAACACTCAGAAAAAATAAAAGGTTTGTGGGTTTAAGCCAGTTTGGTAGAAACATTTTAAAGATCTCCCTCTCTCTCTCCCTCTCTCTCTCATATTATTTTTACCTCCAGGGTTATCACTGGGGCTTGGTGCCAGCACCATGAATCCACTGCTCCTGGCCGCCATTTTTTCCATTTTATTGTCAAGTATCTCCCCTACAGGTGGGGCGCCGGGGCTCGAACCCAGATCCTTGCACAGATCCTTGTGCTTAGAACTATGTGTACTTAACCAGGTGTGCCACTGCCTGCCAAAGATCTCTCTCTCTCTCTCCCTTTTTTTTTTTTTTTTTGCCCCCAGGGTTACCTGGGCCTCAGTGCCTACACTATGAATCCACTGTTCCTGGAGGCTATTTTCTCCTCTTTTGTTGCCCTTGTTATTTATCGTTGTTGTTATTGTTGGATAGGACAGAGAGAAATTAAGAGAGGAGGGGAAGACAGAAAGGGGGAGAGAAAGATACGACACTTGCAGACCTGCTTCACCGCCCATGAAGCCACTCACTTCCCCCCTGCAGGTGGGAAGCCAGGGCCCGGTCCTTGCACTTTGTACCATGTGCGTTTAACCCGCTATGCTACTGCTTGGCCCACCAAGATTGTTTTTCCTCAAAATATTTATTATCTCTTTTTTTTTTTTTTTTAATGACAGAGAGAGGATAGAGCACCTGCCAGCTCTGACGCACGCATTGCCAAAGACTGAATCTGGGACTTCAAGTCCCAAAAAGTCCTGTGCTCTACTGCTGAGCTCTCTTAACCTCCAGGATCCTTCTTAACCTCAGAAATCCACTCCTCCTCCCAAGACAGCATCATTTTCTCTGGAGAGTAGCCCTGAGATTTTCACTACTTACTGAAGGTGATCAAGTTAAGTTGGCTCAGAAAAGCAGGAGCTGACAAGCACCAGAGTCCACACATTTGGCCTTAGTCTCCAGGCCCTGAAAGACGCAGCTCTGAGCGTCAGATTAACCACAGAAACCCCAGAAAGCTTTGCAGGAGGACTTGAGTTTAATAATGACTGTCCACATCCCCGGCAACACAGACTTATCTCAGGTCACCAGAATTTGAACTGGAATAAGTCACGGTTACCATAGTTTCTCTCTAATACAATCCAGAGTGGAGAATCAGTTTTCCCTGTTCTGCCTTGGAACCTTTCAGGGGAGCTCTGTGTGAAGTGCTGTGCACATATGAACTTCATTGTCCTCTGGCCTGTACATGTGACATCGCTGTGGACAGTGACATTCCCCGTTCAATAGGGACATGCTTAACTAACATAGTACCAGCAGGCCAGGCTCTGGTCAGGGCAGAATGGTCCTGGGGCACAAGATATGGTTCCTTGCTGTGGAGTGAGAAGGAGAATAAAAAAGCTTTCCTGATCATATACACAGCCTATGGTGTTTGGAAGATCCTGAACAATCTTATGCACATCTCTTGTCTTTTTGCCACAAATTTATGTAGACAGATAGATAGATAGATAGATAGATACATATAGATATTTTTTTCTTCAGATGAAGATAGACAAGACCACACAGCACAGAAGCTTTTTTCAGTGCATTGGGAGCTGGGCTTGAACCTGGGTCAAACACATGGCGAAACAGCACACTGTCCAAGTGAGCTATTTGATCAACCCTGGCCATTCGTTTATTTTTATGTTATTATTTTATTATATTAATGATTAATTATTATTATTTATTGTTGTTATTATTTGCCTCCAGGGTTATCGATGGGGCTTGGTGCCTGCGCTATGAACTCACTGCTCCTGGAAGCTCTTTTCCCATTTTGTCGCCCTTGTTATTGTTGCCGTTGCTATTGGTGGTGGTGGTGGATAGGACAGAGAGAAATGGAGAGAGGAGAAGAAGACAGAGAGGGGGAGAGAAAGGTAGACACCTGCAGACCTGCTTCACCGCTTGTGAAGCGACCTCCCTGCAGGTGGGGAGCCAGGGGGTTTGAACCGGGATCCTTACGCCCAGTCCTTGTGCTTCACGCCATGTGCGCTTAACCTGCTGCGCTACCACCCACCCCCAAGGCCATTCGTTTCTTAAAAGCCGGGAAGCTTGTTCTCGTTTCCAGAAAGAGTAAAGATTTTTGGTTGTGATTCTGAGAGAAAAGGTGACCTCTCCAATTTTTGGACACAGATACTGTAGAGCTGCAAGGGTAGAGGGCACTCCTGGTGTTAATTTGGGGCCTGGACCCAGTTTTAAAGCTGAGTCAGAGGCTGGGGGATAGCACAGTGGTTGCACACAGGACTTGTATGTGAGAAGTCCCAGGTTTGATCACCATGGGCCAAAGTTGAGTTTAAAAAAAATAGAGGGCCGGCAAAATACCTCACTTGGACAGTCTACTGCTTGGCCATTCATGTGACCAGTTGAGCATGACCCCATCACAATGAAGGCCATGGTGGCCTCTCTCTGCCTCTCTCTGGGGAAAGAAGTCAACCTGGATCAGTGAAGCCCCAGAGATAAAGAAAGAGAAAGAGAAAGAGAAAGAAAGATCTAATGCTGTATCAGCAAAGGGCCACCCCTCCCCTGGCTGCCTCTTGCCCTGGGAGTCTGGGGGGGGGGGGCTGTCTCTGACTTAGGCTCCTAATCCAGACCCTCCTACACCCCCACTTTGAATAGCCTACCTGCTCCAAGCCTCGGAAGCTTTCTGGTAAAACCAGCTGATGACTGGGTCATTGTGAGGCTCAAACTTGGTAATGATCCATGCTGGTGCCCAGCAGAGCAACCCCTACACCTGTGGGTACAGTAAGAAAGTGGCAGAAGCAGCCTGGGGAGGTGGCCCCGTGGATAAAGCCTTGGACCCTCAGGCATGAGGTCCCGAGTATGATCCCTTATGTTGCTTGTGCTAGAGTGATATTCTGATTCATTCATTGTCTCTGTCTCTCCTTATAAATAAAAATTTTTAAAAAAAGAAGTTGGTGGGGCCAGGTGGAGGTGCACCTGGTTAAGCGCACACATTATAGTGCACAAGGCTCCAGGTTCAAGCCCCTGGTCCCTGCCTGTGGAGGGAAAGCTTCACAAGTGGTGAAGTAGGACTGCTGGTGTCTCTCTGTCTTCCTCTCCCTCTCTATCTCCCTTACTCCTCTCAATTTCTTTCTATCTCTATCCAATAATAAATAAATGAAAATTGAGAGGCAGGCTGGGAGCATGGATTGACCTGTCAACGCCCATGTTCAGCGGGGAAGCAATTACAGAAGCCAGACCTGCCACCTTCTGCATCCCACAATGACCTTGGGTCCATGCTCCCAGAGGGTTAAAGAATAGGAAAGCTATCAGGGGAGGGGAGGGGTTGGGATACAGAGTTCTGGTGGTGGGAATTGTGCGAAGCTGTACTCCTCTTATCCTCTGGTTTTGTCGATGTTTCCTTTTTATAAATAAAAATTAAATAATAAATAAAAATTTAAAAACCTTAAAAAAAAAAAGAAGTTGGCAGAACACAAATGGCCGAAGTTTAATGTCAGATCTGGGCATACACTTTACTTATTTGTGTTTTATAGTTACTTATTTAAAGACTCTAGGACAGCTGACCCAGTAGCACATACCATCGCGGGCGGGAGAGAGAGACGACCAGGGACTCATGGCTGAGTGGTACACAGTTCAGTCTTTATTCATGTGGAACGCAGCGCAATCTAAGCTATCTCTAATCACAATCCTATCCTTATATATCCTGAGGCGGAAGAGTCAGGTCCGAAGAAGATGTATGTAGGTTAGGGGGTGGGGAGAAGGAAAAAGCATGCAAAACACTGAGGATTAAACCAATGCCCTGGAGGCAGGGCGGTGCTTAGTTAACAGTGGCTGTGTAAATAGAATACAGTGTTAAGCAGGGGGGATTAAACCAATGAAACAGAAGGGGTCTTAGAAGCAGAATTTAGAAGCAGACCAACAGTCTTGTGTTTGAGTCCCTGGGTTCCAGCCTCAGCACCACATGGGAACACTAGGTATAGAACTCCCATGAGTGCTGGAGCAGTGCTGTGGTATCTCTTCTGGATACAGATGAAAAACTGACACTAAGAAATTGGGCAGGGGAGACCACTTGGTGGTGGTGTGCATGCATGAGACCCTGCATTATCTACTTGTATTTTGGGGTTTTTTTTTTGAGAGCAGAGCAGAGCACCTCTTCATCACATGTGGTGTCAGGGTCACACGCCTGACCTAGGCCCTGTGCAGTGAGCCACCTCCCCAGTCAGAGTCACAGCCTTTGGGGGAGGAAGTAGGAAGCAGGAAGTAGGAAGTAGGAAGTGGGACTCTTTCTTGTTTTCTTCCATAACTTGCCCCCTCTAAGCCTGTCCTATAGCTAGCCATGTTGGGTTTTCATTGAGCTAGGTAATGTGATCTTGGTGTTGGTTTTCAGTGAGGAAACGCTTTTCATTTCAAGGTTCTTAAAAGGGAAAGTCTAGTTAAAAGAAGCAGCATTGTTCAACCTGTGTGCCTTATTTTTGCACATTCTAAAGTATGTTTTTAAGAGATATCATTTTATTTTATTATTACCATTATTTTGTCTCCAGGGTTATCACAAATCCACTGCTTCTGGTGGCCATCTTTTTTTTTCCCCATTATTGCTGTTGTTGCTATTATTGTTGTTGCTGCTGAAGCTGTTGTCGTTGTTGGCTATGACAGAGAGAAACTGAGAGAGATGGGGAACACAGAGTGGGGGGAAGAAACATAGGTACTTACAGACCTGCTTCACCACTTGTGAAGCGACCCCCCTGCAAGTGGGGAGCCATGGGCTTGAACCAGGATCCTTGCACTGGTCCTATCCTTCACACTATGTGTGCTTAACCTGGTATGCTACTGCCTGGTCCCCTATTATTATTTTTTATTACTTGTTTCTTGCCACCAGGATTATGGCTAGGGCTCAGTGACTACACAATAATCCACTACCCCTGGCAACTATCCCCCCCCCTTTTTTCTTTGATACGCCTGTAGCACCACTTCACTGCACCTGAAGCTTTCCCCCTACAAGTATGGACCGGGGGTTAAAGCCGGGTCCTTACACATGGTGATGTGTGTTTTTACACGGGTGGGTGCCTCACCACCCAGCCCCTAAGAGCTATCAGTTTAAAAAGTAGAAATAGGGAGTCAGGTGGTAGCGCAGCGGCTTAAGTATGGGTGGCGCAAAGCGCAAGAACCGGCGTAAGGATCCTGGTTCAAGTCCCGGCTCCCAACCTGTAGGAGAGTCACTTCACAAACGGTGAAGCAGGTCTGCAGGTATCTGTCTTTCTCTCCCCCTCTCTGTCTTCCCCATCTCTCTCCATTTCTCTCTGTCCTATCCAACAATGATGACATCAATAACAATAATAATAACTACAACAGTAAAACAACAAGGGCAAGAAAAGGGAATGAATAAATAATAAAAAAAAGAAAATTGAAAAAAAAGTAGAAATCTAGAATTAAACTCACCCACTACCCTCTACCTATAAAAACAACCACTCTACCAACCTGTGCACATGCCTTTATAGACATAACATTAGGTCAGTGGAATCTTTCACTCAAAGCAAAAACAGCAAAATAAATAAATAGTAAAGTAAAATAAGGGTGGGGTTGAAAACATAATGGTTCTGCAAAAGGACTCTCATACCAGAGGCTCTAAGTCCTAGGCTCAATCCCCGGCACCACTGTAAGCCAGAGCTGAGCAGTGCTCTGGGGGAAAAAGGGGGGCGGCCGGGTGCTGGCAAACCTGGTTGAATGCACATGTTACAGTGCACAAGGGCTCAGGTTCAAGCCCCCACCCCCATCTGCAGGGGAAAAGCCTTATGAGCGGTGAAGCAGATCTGCAGGTGTCTCTCTGTCTCTCTCCCTCTCTATCACTCCCTTCCCTCTCTGTTTCTGACTGTCTCTATCCAAAAATAAGTAAAGTCGATAAAAATTTTTTATTGAAAAAAATTCCCTAGTACTCCACGTACTATTTCATAACAGTGTGTGCCTCCTCTGCCACCACACTGCCCTAAGATCCTGTCAGGTGCCTCACGGTCACTCATTCCACAACACTTGCAGAATTATTCAATGAAGCTCCTGTTGGCAGTCATTTAAGGTACTCGGTTTTCTTACTGTGGTTATAAATACATACATACAAATGCACACAGCACCGCGCTAACTGAATCCTTGTGCCTGAGGACACTTCTTCTGCCCTAATGACATGTTCCTGGAGGCTGAGTGTAGCCCCGAGGGGTCAGTGCAGAAATCAAAAGCTTCTGCTGGTAGAGCCACATCTCACGGCTCTGTCACATGGAATCATTGACGGCTGAGTGGCCCGTTTCTCTCCAGCACCATCAATAGTGGGAAGTCCTTCCGGCTGTGCTAGCTCTGCTGTTGCCAGGCGCCCCCTCCCGCCCCCCCAAACACAGGCCAGCATGCCCCTCCTGCCATTACCCATTCATTTCTTTTTTTTCCCTCCACTGGGGCTTGGTGCTGGCACTATGAATCCACTGCTCCTGGTGGCCATTTTTTCCGTTTTATTGGATAAGACAAAGAAATTGAGAGGGGAAGGGACGATACGAGGAAAGAGGGCAGGGTTATGCATAATGGTCATGCAGAGACTTTCATGCCTGAGGCTCCAAAGTCCCAAATTCAATCCCTGTACAACCATAAGCCAGAGCTGAGCAGTGCTCTGGTTTAAAAAAAAAATGTGGGGGAGGGGGGGCAGATAGACACCTGTAGACCTGCTTTACTGCTTGTGAAGTGACTCCCCTGCAGGTGGGGAGCCAGGGGCTTGAACCAGGATCCTAGCACAGATCCTTGTGCTTCATACTATGTGGACTTAACCCACTGCACCACTGCCCACACCCTCTCTCCCCATTACCCTCCAAATTGCTTTGTAAAGGAAGGAACGTACAGGACTGGCAAAATAGCTTACCTAGCTAGTGTGTTTGCTTTGCTATGTGCACCGCCAAGTTCCAGCCCTTCCCCCACCATACTGGAGGAAACTTCCATGCTGTGGTGTCTCTTTTTCTGTCTTTCTGCCTGAACAAAAAAATTGGCCTGGAACTGTGTGGTCCCACCCAGGACAACAATAAAAAAAATGTAGCGGCAGGACCAGGGTATGGTCCATCCGGTTGAGCAAGGTCTTAGGTTCAAGGCCTGGTCCCTACCTACACCTCATGAGTAGTAAAACAAGTCTGTCTCCGTCTCCTCCTTCCCTCTCAAGTTCTTTCTGTCCTATTAAATAAATGGCAAAATGGCTGTCAGGAGTAGTGGGTTTGCCATGCAGGCACCAAGCCCCAGCAATAACCTTGATAGCAAAATAAATTAATTAATTAATTAATTTAAAAAATAAAATAAAATAAAACAGTATCAGCATGGTGTATATCTACCTTGAGAGATTTGCTGGAGTTATAGCAGAAACTCCCTACCTGGACCTTCTTGTCACACAGTGTCCCTCTGCACTACAGCATTCTCTGCCCTCCTCCCCCCCCCCCCCACACACACACCCTACCATAGAGCAACCACCCTGTCTCCAAGCCAGTCTCTGTGGTGGCTTTTGGAGGCCTGGTGGTGAATCTGAATTTTAGATAAAATTTTAAATAAGACGATGTGAGTGCTATGAGGATAACCTGAATCTTGTGGTGGTGTCTTATCCAGTTGCTAAATTTGACAAGCCCACCACCACTTGAGTTTTCTAGGGCCTTGGGGTGGGGGTGGGTGTGTGGAGGGGATTAAGACTTCTGAAAGCTGAGGACCTCATGGGAGAGTTGGCAGGAGCGTGGCAGAGGTGAGGAAGGGCATGCTGCGGGAGGCTGGGCTCAGCTGTGGGAGTGACCTCAGAAGCCTCTGAATGCTCAGGACAAGGCTGCCAGGGGAGGTGCTTTGCCTGAGCACACCTGACTAAACTGGTTCTCTCAGTGTGTGGTCAGCAGAGACACAGACTTGGTCAAAAGTCAACTTTTGTTTAAGATTGTGGAGATTGAAAAATAAACTCCTGCCCATTCCCAGAGTCTTTGTGAGGCAAAGACACCCCCCCCCCAACACACACACACACACACACGCACGCACGCACGCACGCACGCACGCACACACGCACACACGCACACACACACACACACACACACACACACACACACGCACACACACACACACACACACACACACACACACACACACACACACACACACACACACACACACCCCCCAACAGCAGATTGCTCAGTTTACTGCAGGAACAGAGGAGAATGAGACCTGCCAGAGTCCCCCACCAGGGGCACCTGCAGTAAGAAAGGCAGGTGGAGGTGCCACAACTGGGAGAGGGAGGGCCTGCAACTTTCTGAGGCCACACTCAGGAAATCCCAAACCCCGGATGTTAGTAAAAAGTGCTTTCTCTGCAAGGAAGTTCATACCATGTTTGGTTTTCCTCGTTCTCCCCACAGTTCTGGTCCTGAGTAGAGGTGAGTGAAGTGAAAACTCAGCAAAGGCTGTTAGACAGAGAGAGGAGGTTGAATATTATGATTATTATAATGAAGCCACAAGAAGAGGATTCACTTTCCCGTTGCTAGGCCTAAACTCCTCTGCCATTAATAAGGGCGGGGAAGAAGTGTGGGCAGTGGCACATTAAATTGAGTGCACATGTTACCATGCACAAGGACCCAGGTTTGAGTCCCCCACCTCCCCACCCCTCACCTGTAGAGGGGGACACTTCATAAGCCATGAAGCAGGTCTGAAGTTGTCTCTCTTTCTCCCTCCCTATCTGACCCTTCCCTCCCTCTCAGTTTTTCTCTCTATCCTATCAAATGAAAGAAGAAAAAAAAATGATGACTGGAAGCATTAGATTCGTGGTGCCAGCACTGAGCCCCATCAGTGACCCTAACAGCAATAATAATAAATAACAGTGCAGGGGGTGCTGAGATGCAGACGGTTATATATAGGGCCACTCAGAGGTGACACAGTCGTCTCATGTCCAGGTCACCAGGACATGTAGGTTTTTGAATTCTAACTGCAGCTCCTCTCCAGTGGCTGTGAACATTTGAGCCAGAGGAACATCCAGCTGTCAGAATGACTACAGCATCTCTTTCTCCAGCTGTCAGAATGACTACAGCATCTCTTTCTCCTGACCTCGGGGGGGGGGGGGTTGTAAATACTATAAATAAGCACTCCCTCTCCATTTGTCTGTAAAAATTACAAAACACACCCAGAGTGAGTGGTATCAAAAACAAACTTTTTTTTCCTAACGTTCTTTTTTATATATTTATTTTATTTATTTATTCCCCTTTGTTGCCCTTGTTTTTTTTTTTTATTGTTGTTATTATTGTTATCGTCATTGTTGTTGGATAGGACAGAGAGAAATGGAGAGACGAAGGGAAGACGGGGAGAGAAAGATAGAAACCTGTAGTCCTCCTTCACCACCTGTGAAGTGACCCCCTTGCAGGAGGGGAGCCAGGGCTCGAACCAGGATTCTTACACCAGTCCTTGCACTTTGCGCCACCTGCGCTTAACCCACTGTGCTACTGCCCGACTCCCTCCTAACATGTTCTTAAGGCCTACTGAAGTTTGGGTTTTATATTTTATTTTTTCGTAAGCTGCACAGTAAGGCTTTTAACTAAAGTAAAATTAACACTGTTGATAACTGTCATCTTCCTCAGGCAAATCGAAGGTTTACTCACTCACAAAAAGGCTAGGAAAATGGCTCGGGTGCAGGACTTGCATGCATGAGGCCCTAGGTTCAATCCCCAGCACCACATAATGCCAGAGCAGTGCTCTGGGCTGGTTCATAAAATGATAAGTATATCGTAATTGCACCTTGCACCCAGGGAGGTGGTGGCTCAGAGGCAGAATGCAGGACTGGCACAGAGTCCTGGGTTCATTCCCCAGCACCACATCTACTAAGGTGATGCCCTGATTCTGTCATAAATACATCTGAGATTAAATAAAATTTACAAATTTCACATGGACAGGAGGCAAGTAGCAAATCAATAAACAAAATCATTGCCTATAAGTTTGCTAGAAGAGGCCAGGTGGTGGCATACCCAGTAAAGCATACACATTACCATTCAAGAAGATCTGGGTTCGAGTCCCTGCTCCCCACCCACGTGGGGGAAACTTTATGAGTGGTTGGACAGTACTGGAGCTCTCCCCCTCCCCCATTTCCCTCTGTCAAAGAGAGAGAATATGAGAACACAAAAACTAGGGACAGGAGTTACCATGCAGGCACTGGACCCCAGCAGTAACCCTGGTGGCAATAAGCAAGTCAGCAAGCTGGTAAATAAACTGCGATGGCGTAGTGATACTTTGAGAGCAGGCAAAACAGTTTTAGTCACAAGGGAGCTGGGTTGAATGGCTTGGAGTCCCTTTTCTGGAACCTCTAGGGCTGCCCAACTCCAGGATGACTTTGTCAGACAGAGAAAGAGTCCGAGAAGGAGGGAGAGACACAATAGCACTGAGGCTTTCCTAGGGCAGTGTTGTGGGACTTGTAGCTGGTGCACCGGAAGCTCACATCAGGGCCCTGTGCATGGCAAGGCAGGTGCCCTGCCAGGTGTAATAAAATATGCCTTTTTCTTTTTTGTTGTTGCTGGGGCTTCACTACTCCAGGTTGACTTCTCCAGCCTGTGCCAGTCCTGCATTCTGCCTCTGAACCACCACCTCCCTGGAGAAGACAGAGATAGAAAGAGAGAAAGAGAAAGACATAGTACTGAAGCTTCCCCCCAGTACGGTGGGAGCCAAGCTCAAATCTGGGTCGACTTCATGGCATACATATGCCAGCACCTTGCCATGTGAGCTTTCTTGACAACTTTTTTTTTTTTTCCCCAAACACCACTCTTAAAATAGTACTTAATTCAGCCAATTCTGCATAAGGAATTTCTATCCGGTAATAAGCTAACTGAATTCTTTTATTTATTTAGTTATTTATCTTTATTACTGGATAGAGACAGAGAGAAATTGAGAAGTGAGGGGAGACAGAGAGACACCTGCATCCCTTGTTTTACCACTTGTGAAGCTTTCCCCCTACAGGTGGGGACCAGGGGCTTGAACCTGGATCCTTGCGCACTGTAATGTGTGTGTTTAACCAGGTGCGCCACCGCCTGGCCCCCTAACTGAACTCTTTAGTGTTTTTATTCCTATATGGTTTCAAATGTACCCAACCAGGTGCAGCAAAAGTGCACAGAATTCCTGTGTTCTTTTTTCCAGATTCACCAGCTCCTCCTCTTGCTCTGTTTGCTTTATCATGTGTGCTTTCTCCTGATACTTATTTTTCTCACTCTCTGAATGTACATTGTAGACATCCTGCCCCTCAGCACCACCTTGTTTTTCTCCTAAAAACAGGCCATTTTCTTATGTAATCATAGGATAGCCACTGGAATCGGGAAGTTCAGTAGATGCTACTATCTAATTACAGCCCATCTTTAAATTTCACCGTTGGCTTTTCCTCTGTAGCAGTCTTAGCATCTCAGTTTCCCTGCAGAGAGTGTCATGCATAGTATGCAGTTGTCAGTTTGTGGTCACTTGTGGTTTATTTAGAATGAAAAGAGGTGTGCTCGTTTTGCTCTACAAGATGGTTGCTTGGATTTCATTCAAAAGTGTGTGAGTATCAACAACAAACTGCCAGTGATACTTGGGCTTTTGTTTGTTGTGTACTTGTTCAGACATTCCCATAGGAGGCACTTGCAGATATCTTGCTAATGTCATTGTTACCTAGGAGGTAAGAGGCTGAGAGAGGGTGGCCCCCACCTCTGTCCCCCAGAGAGACACACAAGCTTCTGCTGGGAGCTGTGACTCCTGTGTGTGTCAGTGACTGTCGATTGTTGGAGTTTAGCAAATTGTCCTTGAATTGCACAGACTCAAATTGAATTAACTAGTCAGACTGGCTTGTTCGAAAACAGTCACGGGATCCCTGACCTTCACTAGCTTGCTGACGGAGAAGGGTTTATTCTGTCTGTCTGCTCACTTCCTCGACAAATAAAATGTGACCGTGTTTACTGGGTAAATAACAGATGTCTAGAGTTTGACTGGATTTCAGACTTATCTCGCTCCATGTGTATTTCTGTATAAAGACATTTCTGTGCCACAGAAGGGAAAACTCTGTGCCCAGGAAAAGAATTAGCACCAATCACTGCTGCCTGCCGAGACTCAAAAGGAAGGCACAGGTCGCACATCTGGCATTATAGAACATTTGCACAAGATTTGGGGGCCATTGCAACCCAAAACATTTCTAAAGAGAAATCATCTGTGTTGTTTCAACACATCTTGGTTTCTCATTATGCGAAGCCATTTGCCCACGCCCACCCCCTACACACACAGCATGTTCTAGGCTTCTGTATCTGGTCTGCCCCACCCTCCCTTACTCCTAAGGAGGTTTACTTGAAGCAAACTCCCCCCCCCCCACCCCAGCCCACCCCTGGGGAAGTGAGCAGGCATCTCCCGGTGGAGAAGTCTGATTTATAGTGGTGTCCCCGGACGCAGGCCGCCCTGCCAACCAGCCCAGGCACTGAAGCTGAGCCGCTAGAGTGAGCTCCCGGAACAGACGGTGGGCATCCCAACAAGCAGGACGGCAGGCCCCCTGGAACCCTCCACGTCGGTGAGGCAAACCCCAGCCACTATGCAAAGCTGACCCTCAGGACTTCCCAGCCAGATGCCTCCTTACACCTGTGACTTATTCAGAAGGTGCTGCGGCCCTGTTCCTTGGGGAGCAGCGCCAGCGGGTGGTTTTCTCCTTTCAGACCCGGGGAGAAAGAGATGGGAGCCTGCTTCCAGAAACAGTCCGTCTGTGGGCCCTGGGGGTTCTGTGCGAGGCTGGGGGGGCTCAAGGCAGATGTGAGTTGTCAGTAGTCTCTTTTTCTTATTGTGTTGGTTCTGTTTGAGCCCGGCGTGTGGAGTGTGTGTGTGTGTGTGTGTGTGTGTGTGTGTGTGCGCGCGCGTGTACACACTGTGGAAGGAGAGCAGGGGTCCCTCCTGTTGTAGCCATGTGGCCCCAGTAATCCACTTCTGCTCAGTGGGTAGAGGCTGCTCCCAGGCTGCCTCTGTGCTCTGCAAACCACCCAGTTCCAGTTGAATGTGGGACCGGCCTTAGTGAGCTGGCCCAGCCCAGCCTGTCGGGCAGGCACAGGGGCCCTGCTGCAGGCTGGCATTGGCTTCCTCCATTCAGCACTGTCAGTGACTCTCAACCAGGCGCCTCTACTTCCCAGGAGACATTTGCCTGTGCTTGGTGACATTTCTGGTTAACAGCTAGGCAAGGGGGGCTTGCTTCTGTTGTCCAGAGGGTAGGAGGCTAGGGACGCTGCTGAGTATCCATCCCACAGTGCCCAGCACAGCCCTCTCCACAGAAGAGTCACCTGCTCCAAAATGACATTAGTGTCGCTGGAGAGATCCTGAGAAATCAAGTAGACACTTCCAACAAGCCTCTCTCTGTCTCAGCTACCTGCTCCGCCTTCTCTGTGCTCTGACTTGCTGACACGGAGCCTTCCACAACCCCATCATCTCCAGTGACGCTTTCCTAACCCTCTTTACCCTATCTCCTCCTCTGAAGTCCTGTGGGGCAGGGGACAGGGAGAGCTTGGAAGAAAGAAAGAGAAAAAGAAAATGTGCAAGTGCTCGCGCGTACACACACACACACACACACACACACTCACTCACACTCACACACTCATACAGTCTTTACCACTTTACCTGCTGCTGATGCATTTGGATTACGTGAGACTGAAGAAACCCTAGAAGAGGACAGTGGTGGGGTAGGGGAGGGAATTAGGGCTGGTCCTCTCCACCTCCAAGATAAACAGTCACAGCCCTGAAAAAAATCATGGAGTTTGTCAGAAAAAAACACAGCCCGTGGAATCAGGGTTCACTGCTCAGAAGCACCAAGACAGCTCCTCACAAAGTCTCAGGGAATACAGAGGCATCCTTCCCAGTAGTGAGCCTGCCCCACCACCCCCACGCACACACAGGTAGCAAACACCCACTGTGCTCTAGATCCTCCTCCCAGAACAGAGCTGGGGCTGTTTCAAGTAAGTGTGTTGCTCAGGTGCACGTGATTAAAGTTATGGTCTTTTCTTTTTAGAGACCATCTCTAACCTAGTCACCATAAAAAGGTTCTGCTGGCTGTGATGACACATCCTCGCCTGAGACGGAAAAGAGACGCAATAGGCTGGAATTAAGGTTCAGCTTGTTTAGGAAAAGCAGAGTAAGCACCCCATCCTTTAAAAATACTCACGTTTAAGCTGCAGTGGGATCTTTTTCATCGGGCCCACAGCTCACACCGGTGCTAAGTTAATGTCTTTTCTTTTTGTGTAACTTAGGGGAGGTCCTCTGTTCTCTGCATTTAGGCTGGAGGAAGAATGTGTCACTTGTAAGGCAAGCCAAAAAGTTATGAATATAAATGCCCTTTCCGGGGGTTACACAAGGCAGAGTTCTAAAAGGATTGCTAGCTGATAAATAGTTGCCATATGTCTTGAGTTGGTGAACGTGGACCGTTTTGGGATTTTGGGGTCTGGGACGAGGTACAGGTGGTATTTTTCAGCCACTCTTTTTGCCAAAGTTCATCTCATCCCTGGAATTATTTCTGGGTAGCTGTGGTAAACACCCATTCTGAAATGTCTTTGGACCCAAATAGTCAGACCCTGTTTCAGCCAGAGGATCTGCCAGGCACAGGGTGAATTCTTGCTATTTTTGTTGTGTCTTCTTAAATTTTGGGCCAAACCCTCTCACCCAGCACCCACAGAAGATCATCATGAGGCTCTGGATTCCTGGCCACACCCTGGCTCACAACCCAGTTCATAGGGGTTTGTGTTTTAGGGCCTTAACACAGTGTAGAACAAAAATAGCAGTCTGTATATGTGGATAAGTTTGTTTCTTCTCCCAATTAAATTTTTTAATCCATGTTTTTAAAATTAGCCTCTGGTTTTTAAAAGATGAGTGAGCAGTCCCTGTGGGCAAAGCAATTAACGGTGTGATGTTCCTGCCAGTTTCTTGTGTGGTTTGCGGCAATCCACGCTAGGCGTGGAGGAGAAGGAGGGCAGCATTTCTTTCTGTAAGTCCCCCTCCCTCACTTAGGGGGTCCCCGGGTCTGGTCACTTTGCTCTTGTCATTCATGTGAAGGTGGGGGCAGAAGACCACTCCTCGTGCACTGTACTCTTTTCCCATGAAAAGTGCCACCTGTTTTCAGGGATGGCACCCCAAAGTGCAAGGCAGGAAAAGGGACTGTTCTTCCCCAATTGAGGTCATGTTTGAGAGGCAGGCTAAAACCTGAGCTCAGACCTTGGGACCAGTTCCCATTCTGCATAGGCTTATCACAGGCACCTGACATATATGATTATGAGGAGACAGGCACTTGGGATTGGGGTGGGGGTGTCCAGTGGCTCTGAGAGGTGCGGGAAGCCTTGCTTTTATCCTAACATTCCAGGGCCAGAATCAGTCTGGCCAAAGCAGTCTTCCCAGGGAGTTAAGTAGCGCCTGAGTGTCATTTCTTTTCCCACAGAAAGCATGTTCACAGCTACTGAAAATTGAAGATGACAAGGGGAAGGGTCCCTGGCCACTTCTTTACAGGCTGCCCCTCCTGCCAGGCCCCCCTCCCCAGTGCCCCCCTCCTCCACCACCTGCCAGTCTAAGCCAGAAGTGGAGGGAGACGATACAAATAATTAAGGGGCCAAGAAATAGCACCTCTGGTAGAGTCCATACACTGACATATACGAGGACCTCGGGTTTGGGGTCTGACACTGTATGAGAACACCATATATAGCAGAGCAGTGTTGTGTTGTGTTTGTTGTGTTGTGCTGTCTCTCTTCTCCCTCTCTGCCTCTCTCTATGTAAAAAAAAAAAATGAAAAAACTGGTCCAGGAGTGATAGGGGACCACAAAAAAAAAAATTAATGAATGAATTATGAATGGTTACACAACAGCCTTTTCAAATTAGTCTGGATATAACATCCCTTGCCCAACCACACCCCTAAGCAACTTTTTAAAAAATATTTTTATTTATTTATTCCCTTGTATTGCCCTTGTTGTTTTATTGTTGTAGTCGTCGTTGTTGTATAGGACAGAGAGAAATGGAGAGGGGGGAAAAGAAAGACAGACACCTACAGACCTGCTTCATTGCTTGTGAAGTGACTCCCCTGCAGGTGGGGAGTCGGGGCTCGAACCGGGATCCTTATGCCCATCCTTGCGCTCTGCGCCACATGCGCTTAACCCGCTGCACTACCGCCTGACTCTCAACCACTAAGCAACTTTAAACGGTTTGGGGAGGAAAAAAAAAAATCTTACTTAAAAAAAACTGTTATGCTATTATTGATTCAATATTGGTTGACAGAATTATAAGATTTCAGGGTCAGCAAAATAGCTCATTTGGATAGTGTGCTGGTGTACTATGTACACAACTCAGGGTCCAGCCTGGCTGCCACCACACTAGAGGAGGCTTCATGCTGTGCTGTCTACCTCTGCCTTTCTATCTTTATTTGAAAAAAAAAAAAAAACAGAATTACAAGGTTTCAGGGATATAATTTCACACATATATGTGTGTGTACAATTCCCTCGACCTCCCCCTCCCTCCGTAAGTCTCTGTGCCTCCTCCCCCCAGCCCCTACTTCCCTCTGATAACCACTATGGTTCTCACCAAGTCCGAGAGGCTGCCATTTTGAAATAAAAACTATTTGAACACATAGGAAATGAGAACACAATCAGGCTTCCAAGGGTTGAGTCCACAGATTCCTTTGAGCTGTTCATCGTCAGCACTTGGAACTCTGGTGTTTTCCTCTGTATCTGGGCAGGGGCACAGAAAGCAACACCTTTCTGGCTGGGGATCTGTCCTGGTTTCATGCAGGGCAATTGCAATGGGGGACAGGACCCGGGATTTTCAGTCTTACGTTTAACTCATCTTGAACAAAAATGGTTATGGTCAGAATAGAGCACAAGCCGGGACATCCCTGGGTCAGGACGGAGACTCCTGGTGGTCTGCAGTGATGTTTTCAGACCCAGTGGCTCACGTGTCTCTTCCTGCCCTTGCAGTACGCCACCACGGGCTGTTCCCTGACCCTGCACCACACGGAGAAGCCAGAGCACGAGGACATCTGTGAGTACCGGCCCTACTCCTGCCCATGCCCCGGAGCCTCCTGCAAGTGGCAGGGTTCCCTGGAGGCGGTGATGTCCCACCTCATGCACGCCCACAAGAGCATCACCACCCTGCAGGGCGAGGACATTGTCTTCCTGGCCACGGACATCAACCTGCCGGGTGCCGTGGACTGGGTGATGATGCAGTCGTGCTTCGGCCACCACTTCATGCTGGTGCTGGAGAAGCAGGAGAAGTACGAGGGCCACCAGCAGTTCTTCGCCATCGTGCTGCTCATCGGTACCCGCAAGCAGGCCGAGAACTTCGCCTACCGTCTGGAGCTAAACGGGAACCGGCGGAGACTGACGTGGGAGGCCACACCCCGATCCATCCACGACGGCGTGGCCGCGGCCATCATGAACAGCGACTGCCTGGTCTTTGACACGGCCATCGCGCACCTCTTCGCCGACAACGGGAACCTGGGCATCAATGTGACGATTTCTACGTGTTGCCCGTGAGGCACCTGAAGGACCTCCGAGGGTTTAGCAATGTTTCTACAGGTGTTCGAGCCACTGTGTCATCACAGGTCATCCCCCACCCACACCACCCCCAGGGTGGGTTGGGGGAATGGAGGTGCGGTAGGTTTTGGGAGATTGGCCTTTTCCCAGCCGGTCGGTACTGGCCCAGCAAAGTCAGTTAACTTCAGGTGAATGGGTTGGCCTGACAATCCCTTGGAAGCTATTCTGTGATCTGAAATTGACTGGATGGTTAAATTTCATTTACTCCCCCCGCCCCCACGCCTCCCCAGTAGTGTTTGTCATGTCCGCCCCCAGAAAAAAAGCACAGTGGTTGTCAGCAGATTCCTTAACTTTTTTCTGACCTGGTCTTTAGTGAGGGGAGGGATGGTTGTAGCATATCTTACACACGGTTTCTCAAACTGGTGGCTAGCCATACATAGCAGGGCTACACCCCCGAGAGCACAGAGTCACTGGCAGATTCCAGAAGCCTGGGAATTTCACAGCCCCAACAGGATGGGGGTGGGGGGGGGGTGCATTCTTTTCAGCAGGGAAGTTTGAGAATCACTGGGGTAAACTGTGGGAAAGGGTCCAGATTTTAAAAGGTGCTTTAAGACAGTTCCCTACTGCTACTCTTTGTCTTTCTACTGTTTTGCTCTCCAGACCCCTGACACCTTCAGATTAAAACTAGAACCACATCTCCCCTACAACTCACTCCCAAAATTTGTTCATTCTCTTGTGTTTGGGGTGAGTTGCCTAGGAAAGCGAGTTGGTATGACAGGCAGCAATAATTCTCAGCTCATTTGTTTTTGTTCATCCCTAGTAAGATGATGCGTTTTCCAGCGACTCCCCCTTCAGGTCTCTTAGGCCAGACAGTGGGGAGGATCAGGGTGGTAGAGTTGGACAAGCTTTATAACCTGTGGCATATACTTGCTATTTAAAGGTATGTGTATTAGGGTTGGGTGTTTTGTTTTGTTTTTCCACATCCACGTTAGTTTTATAATAAATATTTTCCAATAATGAATGTCGTGCTTCATTTTGAGTTGACGAATGCACCTGCTGTGTATTGGACACCTACTGTGTGCAGGGACCCGGGAGGCAGCACTGACAGCCAGCCTCGCTCCAGGACTGAGATGTTCCTGGGAGCTGTTTGGTAGTGGTGGACGAGGAGGAATTCCGCTCTGCAGAAAGAAGAGGCTCAGCTGGTATCCCAAGGATCATGTTTGAGCCAGGCTGACCTGACACTCGTATCCAAACCATGAACATGCACAAGGACTCACAACATGATCCCTGAATGCTCAGCAAGGATTGAGGCTTCTTGCTGTGGCAACACGCCAGGTAGGAGTGGTAGCTTTTGAATTGTTTGTCTTTTTAAGATTTATTTTTTCTTCTATATCATACAAGATATAAAGAGAGTTTAATAGGAGAGAGAGAAGCACTCTAGTACAGGTAGGGCCAGGGATCAAACCAGGAGCCTCAGGTATCCAAGTCCTGTGCTCTACTAGTTAGCCACTCTGACCACAAGAGCTATCCATGCAGTGCATGGATAGAGATCAAAATTTTAAATAAAAACAGTTCCATGCACAAACATACCTATATATTTGTGTGTGTGTGTGTGTGTGTGTGTACACATCACATTCAGCAATTGAATGAAAACTGCTGCTCTCCTCGCTGCAAAAGTTCTGTTTGAAGTCAGAGTGCAGAAGGGTCCACAGATGTGAACCTGGGAGACAGAGGACTGGGACCCACCAGCCAAGCAGGCCCAAAGGAGGCATTCAGTATATACAGAGCACCCCACAGAGACCGACCAAGCATGTCAGCATCACTTTGGATCTGGATACCACCCTTCTTATTCTATGTAATAAGAAGAACCAGGAGGATTGGTCAGCAGCTACCAAAGCATAAAGCTCTAAAAGTATCATGAAAGTGGAGGCAATGGAGTCAAATAATCCTAAACACGATGTCTGATTTCCAGTCCAAAGAGGTACCAGGATGGATGTGGTAATCCTATAGCACAATAGAGGCACGGTGATTCTAGAACTCCCAAGATTCCTCATTCCCGACTCAAATGTCTTTTTTCTTTCTTTTTTTAACATTTACTATTCCTTACTTGATAGAACTGAAAGAAACTGAGAGAGGAGGGGGAAATAGACACCTACAGCTCTGCTTCACCACCTGTGAAGCTTCCCCTGCTCCTGCAGGTGGGGACCAGGGGCTTGAACCTGGGTCCTTGTGCGCTGTAATGTGAACACTTAACCACCACCTGGCTCCCAAATATGTTTCTAGAATTTAACCAATTAAAATAAAGCTCTGCACAACAAAACATGGAGCCTTTACTTCCCCGTGTTACTGAGTTTCATCTCTGTCACTGAAATGTGTAAACTTGATTTTTGGGGGCATGAGAGAACCACACCCATGACCCGTCATGATTCGTGAGCCTGTGCTTGAAGTCTGACTATGATTCAGCTGACCTGTGCTGGCTTAGAAGAGGAAGTCCGGAGCTAACACAAAATAAGCCATTTAGCTTTGTCTTGTCAAACCTTCTGTTCCTACTACTAGCTTAAAGCTTGAATGTTCTGATTTATAAATACTTCTCATTTGCCCTGGCATCCACAAATGTTAGGGCAAGAAAGGATGTTATGCCTATGGACAATAATACCTACCACCCCGACCACTTCATAAAAGTAAAAGTGAATGAATGCACAAGAAAACAAGACCTTCAGAGAAAGCCTGAAACCACACAACTGATTAGCTGTTTCTATAATGATGTTTTCTGTAACTAGTAAAAGTGAAAAAAGAGAAGCCGGGTAGTGGCACAACTGATTGAGCACACATGTTACAAGGCGCAAGGGCCCAGGTTCAAGCTCCCAGTCCCCACCTTACATGGGGAAAGTTTCATGAGTGGTGGAGCAATGATGCAGGTGTCTCTCCCTCTCTATCTTCCTCTTCCCTCTCAATTTCTGGCTGTCTCTATCCAATAAATAAATACAAAATTTTCTTTTTAAAAGCAGGGGAAAAAATCATGACTGTTTTAGCTACAAATCAACATTCCAGCTCCACTGCCACCACTTGTGGATCAAACTAAGAGCTCCAAGTGCTTATTCTCATGCTCCTGCCCTGCTTCCTCCATTCCACACACTGATTTGTTTTTAGTGTGAAAGGGAGAGAGCAGAGCACTGTTTAGTCACTTTGTTTGTTTGTTTTTCAGATAGACCATAGCACTGAACCTTCCTTCAATGCAGTGGAGGCCAGGGTCGAACCCAGGTCACACATGTGCCAAAGCAATGCACTACCCAAGTGAGCTATTTTGTGGGCCCCCATCCAGCCATTTACAAGGGCCTGCTTGTTTTTGTCTTTCCTGTCTTCATGCCGCTGCTGAGAATAGAACCCAAGGCCTCGTGCATGTGCTGTTCCCCTGAGCCACCTCTCCAGCCCAAAGACACAGTGACTCATTTTCACTGAACAGTGGTGATGTCACATTTTCTTTCATGGTGCCCTATCCTCCCTCCCTCTCTCTCTTATGCACACACACACAATATGTCTCTGGATAAATTCCAGGTTGAGAGTTGGAGACTGTGAAGTTTTTTTTTTTTTACTATTTATTCCCTTTTGTTGCCCTTGTTGTTTTGTTGTTGTGGTTATTATTGATATTGTCGTCGTTGGATAAGACAGAAATGGAGAGAGGAGGGGAAGACAGGGGGAGAGAAAGATGGACACCTACAGACCTGCTTCACCGCTTGTGAAGCGACTTCCCCACAGGTGGGGAGCCCGGGTCTCGAACCGGGATCCTTATGCCAGTCCTTGCGCTTTGTGCCACCTGCGCTTAACCAGCTGTACTACTGCCCAACTCCCAACTGTAAAGTTTTTATTTGTTTTTATTTGTTCAGATATTAACTATTCACCTCTCACACCTATTAACATCCACTTGCAGAGCTAGGGACATGACATAACGGTTATGTAAATATACTTTCATGGGAGCCAGGTGGTAGCACACCAGGTTAAAGGCACATAGTGCGAAGCGCAGGGACTGGAGCAAGGATCCTGGTTTGAGCACCTAGCTCCCCACCTGCAGGGCGTCGCTTCACAAGTGGTGAAGTGGGTCTACAGGTGCCTATCTTTTGCTTCCCCTCTGTGTATTCCCCTCCACTATCAATTTCTCTCTGTCCTATCCAACAACAGCAATGAAGGAAAAAAAAAATGGCCACCAGGAGCAGTGGATTTGTAGTGCCAGCACCGAGCCCAGCGATAACTCTGGAGGAAAAAAAAAAAAAACTTTTATGCCTGAGTCTCTCAGGTCCCTAGTTCAATCCCCAGCACCACCATAAGCCAGAGCTGAACAGCACTCTGGTCTTTCTCAGTGTACCTCTCATTAAAAAAATAAATGTTTTAAAAAATTGCAACACACATGATGGTATGCCAGATAACAGCATCTAAGCCAACCCTTTAAGAGTTAACATCTTTTGTTTTTATGCCCCCAAATCACTAGGGACTTTGTGGCAGGTAGGTAGGGACTAACAATGGGGAGATAATCTGACAATTCAGAGAAGGGAGTAAACAAAAGGATTCTCTGTTCCTACCTTCTCTAGGCAAGGACAGAACCTCTGGCCCAAAGAGCTGGCTCTTATGTCACTGTGCCCCTGTCCTTCAGATCAAAGTGACGGCTCTGTTTGCTCATCCTTCAAAGAGCACAGCTCAAGGTTCCTGCAGGACATGGAGATGCCAGATTTGTAAAGTTCAGAGTCCATAAAGATCAGAGCATTTGCCATTTACCAGGCACCTGTCAGCGCTTTGCCTGCAGGACCCCCTACTAGTCCTCTCTACCTGCCAATGTAATAAGGGCTCGTTACCTTCACATTGGGGGTGGGGGAGCTGAGGAAGTCAAGGCTCAGAGAGGTTCAGTAATCTGCCAGAACCGACACAGCTGATAGGCAATAGAACTGGGACATGAGCACTCTGTGAAGTCTGCACCCCTGCACACGACTTTCACGTACTGCATGTATGTAACATGTGAGGGTGAACAAACTGAACAGAGCACTGCGAGGTGTTTGGTGAATACAGAGCAGAACACCTGTGCTCTGGCACAGTTTTCTCCACCGTCACAGCAAGTGAAAAGGGAAACAAACGGAGAGAACATTCCCAAGTGTGGGCAGTGAGTCAGAGGCAGTACCTGGGAGCTTATGCTAGGAAGGCGGTGTACCGACCGGACCACACCTCAGACCTGCTGAATCAGAGTCCACATTTCAACACAGTCCCCAGAAACCTAGACAAGTTGGAGTCTGAGACACACTGGTCTGGACCAACGGTTCTCACAGCACTTGCCTTTTAGAAGCACCTGGGGAGCTTGAATACACTCCGGAGCCTCAGTTAGAATCCCCAGCGATAGACCTGAGCTCTGGTGCCTTCAAGAAGCTTCCCAGGAGAGCCAGACAGACATGCAGCCAGAGCTGATCTGAGCCCAACACCACAGCCTTCTTTTCTTCTCCCAGCGCTTCCTGCTGTAACTGAAATGGTGACGTAACGCGTCCACTGTGAGTAAATGGAGTCTTCACTTGGGCGATCCCGCAGATGCAGATCTGGATCCTGATTCTGCCCACAGATCAGCAGCCAGATGAGGTCAATCATCAGCCTTGATGAGTCTCGGTTTCCACATTAGCGAAGTGTATACTAACACAACATGGTGGATCACATGCAGCACAGATCATGAAGGAGACAAGATGGCAGGACACTGATAAATGGCAGCAGATCTGACAGCATGGTCACATCCTGGAGGGAGGGCAACAGTGGGGGCAGTGACAGAGGAAGGCAGAGTGGTCCGGGACGTGGCACAGTGGATAAAGCATTGGACTCTCAAGCGTGAGGTCCTGAGTTCAATCCCCAGCAGCACATGTACCAGATTGATGTGTGGTTATTTCTCTTTCTCCTCCTATCTTTCTCATTAAATAATAAATAAAATAGTTTTTAAAATAGAGGAAGGCAGGCCCTGAGCACTGCAGTCCCTTCCCCCAGAAGAATCTCCTTGTGTGCCGCTAATGCGTTGACACAACTTTCATTAAGACTGTGATGAATGGGAGTCAGTGCAACTATTCTGGAAAATGGTGTTTCCTCTTAAAGACAGAACAACCCTAGGATCCAGCAATCTTACTTCTACCTGAAGTATATGAAAGCACTAATAAAAATTAGATCCACCTGACATTTATTACAGTGCTATTTACAATCTTTAAATATGGGAACAAGGAGCCAGGCGGTGGCGCACCTGGTTAAGCTCATGCATTACAGTGTGCGGGGACCCAGATTCAAACCCCTGGTCCCCACCTGCAGGGAGAAAGCTTCATGAGTAGTCAAGCAGGGCTGCATGTGTCTCTCTTTCCCTCTCTATCCCTCTCTCAATTTCTCTCTGTATCTATCCAATAATAAATAAGACAAAATGACTTATAAAAAATAAAATAAAATAAAATATGGGGGCAGGCAGTATTGCAGCAGGTTAAGCACACATGCCGCGAAGCACAAGGACCAGCATAAGGATCCTGGTTCGAGATCCCAGCTCCCCACCTGCAGGAGAGTCAATTCACAAGCGGTGAAGCAGGTCTGCAGGTATCTACCTTTTTCTATCCCTCTCTATCTTCCCCTCCTCACTTGATTTCTCTATGTCCTATACAACAACAATGACAGCAATAACAACAAGAGCAACAAAAGGGAAAAAAATAGCCTCCAGGAGCACTGAATTTGTAGTACAGGCACCGAGCCCCAGCAATAACCCTGGAGGCAAATAAATAAATAAATAAATAAAACTGTGGGAACAATGGAAGTGCCCATCTTTTCATAAAGAAAGAGTGATACATTTCTATGATGAAATACTATTAAGATGCCACATGATAAAAATTCACAATCTGGGGGTCGGGCGGTGGCGCAGTGGGTTAGGCGCATGTGGCGCAAAGCGCAGGGACCGGTATAAGGGTCCCGATTCGAGCCCCCCGCTCCCCACCTACAGGGGAGTCTCTTCACAGGCAGTGAAGCAGGTCTGCAGGTGTCTATCTTTCTCTCCCCCTCTGTCTTCCCCTCCTCTCTCCATTTCTCTCTGTCCTATCCAACAACGAACATCAACAATGGCAATAATAATATCCACAACGAGGCTACAAGAAGGGCAACAAAAGGGGGGGGGGGATGATGGCCTCCAGGAGCGGTGGATTCATGGTGCAGGCACCAAGCCCAGCAATAACCCTGGAGGGAAAAAAAAAAAATTCACAATCTTCAGCCAAATGGAAGAAACTCAAGGGGGATAATGTGAACTAATGTAAGAAGTAAAAATACAAATTTGGGATGATTTCACTCATATGTACGATAAAAGAAAACTGATGAATGAACAAAACATAACAGAAATAAGACAGTTGACAGATACACGGTGGGGGGGGGGTCAGGCAGTGGTAAACCTGGTTAAGTGTGCATGTTACGATGTCCAAGGACCTGGGTTCAAGCTCCCAATCCTTACCTGCAATGGGGTGGGAGGGAGCTTCATAAGCAGTGAAGCAAGTACTGAAGGTATCTCTCTGTCTCTCTCCTTCTCTATCTCGACCACCCTTTTCAATTTCTGTCATATCAAATAAAATAAATAAATATTGACAAGAGAACTAAAGATAAATAAGTGGAAGTGGATGATTGTAGGAAAGAGGGTGAAGGGAGTATATGAAAGGATGGTAGGCTTTTTTTTTCCTTTTTGGAAAAAATATAATAAAATATAAATTTTTAAAAAGTATATCTTAGGAGTCGGGCAGCAGCGCAGCAGGTTAAGTGCAGGTGGCACAAAGTGCAAGCCCTTGGCTCCTCACCTGCAGGGGAGTCGCTTCACAAGCGGTAAAGCAGGTCTGCAGGTGTCTTATCTTTCTCTCCCCCTCTCTGTCTTCCCCTCCTCTCTCGATTTCTCTCCTATCCAACAACAATGACTACAATAAAGCAAGGGCAACAAAAGGGAATAAATAAAAATTTTTAAAGATTTTAAAAAGTATATCTTTAATATTTTATTTAGTTTTAATGAAGGAAAGATACAGACACAAAGAGGCCCCAAGCACTTCTCAGCTCGAGCTTATGGTGGTGCTAGAGATTGAACCTGGGACCTCAGAGGCAAAGGCATGAAAATCTCTTACATAACCACTAGGCTGTCTCTCCAGCCCACATATTAAAAAAAAAAAAAAAATGAAGATAGCCACCTCAACATGCTTCACCTCAGACTGTGTCCAGAGACTTCAGGTGTGGAATGACAACCCTTCAGCTTCATTACTCAGGTGAGGCCTTTCCTTTTATAGTACACTCTAATTTCATCTCAGGTGGTTCACTTTCTAACAAAGTCCCATAACCTAGATATACACCAGTTTCTGTGAGAGAGAGCTTATGTTCACACGTATCCATAAACTACTGCAAAATATATACCTGAAAGCAGAAGTACACTAGAGTTTGCAGTGAGTACCTCCTAAACACTTCCTCTCCACTATTCCAAGCTTGGGATCCATGATTGCTCAACAATTTGTTTGGCTTCGTATGTTAACTCTCTTTTCAATCACCAGGTTCCAGATGCCACCAGGATGCCGGCCAGGCTTCCCTGGATTGAAGACCCCACCAATGTGTCCTGGAGCTCAGCATCCCCAGAGTCACACCCTACTAGGGAAAGAGAGAGGCAGACTGGGAGTATGGACCGACCAGTCAACGCCCATGTTCAGCGGGGAAGCAATTACAGAAGCCAGACCTTCCACCTTCTGCAACCCTCAACGACCCTGGGTCCATGCTCCCAGAGAGATAGAGAATGGGAAAGCTATCAGGGGAGGGGGTGGGTTATGGGGATTGGGTGGTGGGAATTGTGTGGAGTTGTACCCCCACTACCTTATGGTTTTGTTCATTAATCCTTTCTTAAATAAAAAATGTAAAAAAAAAAATGAAGATAGAAAGATCTGGGTTGATTGGTTAAAAGATGAGTCCACATGGAAGGAAATCAAAGGAGGTCTCCTTTTCATGCCCCCATCCTGTGCCGTAAGACCCCGCTATTCCACCTGGCCCCATGGCTGCCCTGGTCAAAGAAGCAGATGTATCAGTGGTCAGGGATGTGCAGTCATTAACCACCTTTTTTACTTTTAGAGTTTTATTCTTCTGTCATCTCAGGAGCTTCACTGCTCTTGGCTGACTTTTTCTTTCAGAGAAAGGCCACAGCACTGAAGCTTTCCCTACTGCCTATGGCCTTCTGCCTCCCATATGGTGTACTAAGGACTCAGTTCAAACCTGAGTCACACACGTGGTGATTCACACGCCTTACCAGGTGAACTATCTTGCAGCCCCAAGTTCAACAAAAATACAAACTGTGACATTACATTCTTTTAAAAAAAAATTATTTATTTATTCCCTTTTGTTGCCTTTGTTGTTTTGTTGTTGTAGTTATTGTTGTTGTTATTGATGTTGTCATTGTTGGATAGGACCTGCCTCACTGCCTGTGAAGTGACTCCCCTGCAGGTGGGGAGCCAGAGGCTTGAACCAGGATCCTTATGCCAGTCCTTGTGCTTTGCACTACCTGCGCTTAAGCCGCTGAGCTACTGCCCAACTCCCAACATTACATTCTTACTGAGAAAGTCCAGGGTGCAACAAGTATGGGAAAAGAGAGGTTTTCTAGCTCTTCTGGCAGCTTCTTCTTTTTTGTTTTAATTAACATGTTTTGGTGGTGAAATCAACTTAGTATAAAATCCCCATGATGGGGTCAGGCAGGTGGTGATGCAGCTAGTTAAGCGCACACATTACATAAAACCCCCAGGTTAACCATCTTTGAGTGGTTAACAGCTCATGGGTATCGAGTCCATCCAGACAACTGAATGTCCTCTTTGAGAAGTTTACTATTCCTTTAATTCTTCCTTCCTTTATCTTCTTGCATCCACCCACACCTCAGTATTTTTATAATTTTTTACTCTATAACTGGGTCCTTGCGCTTAGTGCCAAGTGTGCTTAACCCGCTGCACTACCACCCGATCCCCTCATATTCAATTTCTACGCATTACTGTTGCCCTATCTCCCTGCCTTCCCCACCCTCCTTCATTTATACTATAGAAGTAATATGTGAGTGACTTTTTTCTTTCCTTGCCATCAGGGCTTCTCTGGTGACTTCATTCCTGTATGTTTCCATTGCTCCGGGAGGACCCTTTACTTTTTAAAAAATATTTATTTATTTATTCCCTTGTATTGCCTTGTTTTATTGTTCTAGTTATTACTGATGTCATTGTTGTTGGATAGGACAGAGAGAAATGGAGAGAGGAGGGGAAGACAGAGAGGGGGAGAGAAAGACAGACACCTGCAGACCTGCTTTACCGCTTGTGAAGCGACTCCCCTGCAGGTGGGGAGCTGGAGGCTGGAACTGGACCCTTAGGCTGGTCCTTGCACTTTGTGCCATCTGTGCTTAACCTGCTGCGCTACCTACCGCCTGACTCCTGGACCCTTTACTTTAATTTATTTTTTTCAAACACAGACAAACAGAGACAGAGAGAAACCACAGCACTGCTACACTGTGTGTGACATCCCCCTCTGTGTAGTGCTCCCACATGGTGGCCAGGGAACCACGTGTGGGTTCTTGGGGTGGCAAAGTGTGCGAGCCATGGGGGGAGGGGGTGAGCTATATCCTGGTTCCCAGAGAGAAACTGATTGACTGATTGATTGATTGATTGATTGATTTTTCCAGAGCACTGCTCAACTCTGACTCATGGTGGTATATTGGATTCAACCTAGGGACAAAAAAAATTTTTTCATGCAGAAAATGCATGTGAGTGAGCCCCCACACCTATGGACATCTAATCTTTGACAAAGGGGTTCAGAATATTAAATGGGAAAAGCAGAGTCTCTTCAACAAATGGTGTTGGAAACAATGGGTTTAAACATGCAGAAGAACGAAACTGAACCACTGTATTTCACCAAATACAAAAGTAAATTCCAAGTGGATCAAGGACTTGGATATTAGACCAGAAATTATCAGATATTTAGAAGAAAATATTGGCAGAACTCTTTTCTGCATAAATTTCAAAGACATCTTCAATGAAATGAATCCAATTACAAAGAAGACTAAGGCATGTATAAACCTATGGGACTACATCAAATTAAAAAGTTTCTTCACAGCAAAAGAAACCACTACCCAGACCAAGAGACCCCTCAAAGAATGGGAGAAGATCTTTACATGCCATACATATCAGACAAGAGTTTAATAACCAACATATATAAAAAGCTTGCCAAACTCAACAACAAGACAACAAATAACCCCATCCAAAAATGGGGGGAGGACATGGACAGAATATTCACCACAGAAGAGATCCAAAAGGCCGAGAAACACATGAAAAAATGCTCCAAGTCTCTGATTGTCAGAGAAATGCAAATCAAGACAACAATGAGATGCCACTTCACTCCTGTGAGAATGTCATACATCAGAAAAGGGAACAGCAGCAAATGCTGGAGAGGGTGTGGGGTCAAAGGAACCCTCCTACACTGCTGGTGGGAATGTCAATTGGTCCAACCTCTGTGGAGAACAGTCTGGAGAACTCTCAGAAGGCTAGAAATGGACCTACCCTATGATCCTGCAATTCCTCTCCTGAGGATATATCCTAAGGAACCCAACATATCCATCCAAAAAGATCTGTGTACACATATGTTCTTGGCAGCACAATTTGTAATAGCCAAAACCTGGAAGCAACCCAAGTGTCCAACAACAGATGAGTGGCTGAACAAGTTGTGGTATATCCACACAATGGAATACTACTCAGCTATTAAAAATGGTGACTTCACCGTTTTCAGCCGATCTTGGATGGGCCTTGAAAAAAATCATGTTGAGTGAAGTAAGTCAGAAACAGAAGGATGAATATGGGATGATCTCACTCTCAGGCAGAAGTTGAAAAACAAGAGCAGAAAAGAAAACCCAAGTAGAACCTGAAATGGAATTGGTGTATCGCACCAAAGTAAGACTGGGGTGGGTGGGTGGGTGGGGAGAATACAGGTCCAAAAAGGATTCAGAGGACCTAGTGGGGGTTGTATTGTTATATGGGAAACTGGGGAATGTTATACATGTACAAACTATTGTACTTAGTGTTGAATGCATTAATTCCCCAATAACAAAAAAAAAACAAAGAAAAGAAAATGCATGTGGAGAGCTGTGTGTGTGTGTGTGTGCTGCCTGAATTTTACCCAGCAAAAATGTATTCATGTTATTAGCTATAGAATCAATAAGTGAAAAAATTAAAAGCAAACTATCAAGAAAGAAACAATGTGCTAATCAAAGAGGGGAAATGGACTTTCTCATTGTCCACTGCATAGTAAGATGCCACCCTCTCTCTAGTGTCACTACACCTCTCTTGTCACCTAGTCATCTCTGCACAGCCCAGTTCTGAACACAGTTTCCCAACCCCAGGGAGTGTGCTTTCAGGGTGAGGATGGCCCGGGGAGACTTGTAATGTTCCTGATAGTGGCCAGTTGCAGGACTTACTACTAATAACATCACTGGCTTTCGCATATTTCTTCACCCTCGACTCCAGGCACTGCCAGTGTGAAGCTTTCCAAAGTCCAGATTCTGGATGGCAGGGAGTGTAATTCATGGAGTGTCAGGGAGTGTTTCCCAGAGAGACGGAGGAGAAAACTGCACAGGACACCCTTGACTTCCTTGAGCATCCTGTCCCTGAACATGCTATCGTCAGCACCACTGTTACAAAATCCTTTACAACTTGCGTTCAGGAGGCCACAAGATAGCTCACCTGGAAGGGCACAAGCCTTAGCATGTGTGAGGGCCTGGTCTGAGCACATGGGACCTGGCGATGGTTCACCCAGTAGAGTGCATGCCTTTACTAAGCACAAGGCCCTGAATCTGAGCCCTAGCACCACACAGGAGCATTATGGACAGCACCAGGAAGAGCCCCATAGATGGTGAAGCTGTGCAGTGGTGTCTCTCTCATTTCTTCTCTCTCTTCCTCTCTTCTCTCTCCTTAAAAAATAAAGGAGAGGCACCCGAGGAAGATGGGTCCTGAAATGAGTGCAGCCTGGAATATTCCTAACCGTGACCACAGAATGTGGGCTCAGACCTACAGGGATGCAGAGGTTACACAAGCTCCTTTGTAGAATATGGGCCCCAGATCAAATCGATGGGGTTTACAGTGAACAATATTTATATACTTTTTCCATATTTGGAAGCTACTCTCTTCCCTGATCCAGCTTTCTGGTCCTTTTTCGATGACACCATCCCCCCAGACAATAACTTAGGTTACGTACATGTTAGATGTCAGGCGCAGGCAAAAACCAGTAAAGTCATGGGTCCTTTGGAAAATAACTACAACAGGTCTACTAGCTTTTTCCAGAACGGAGATCCCAAATCCTCATCTGTAATAGTCTTGCCTTTAGGCTCATGATCATTAAACAATTTGTTCTGCTTTCTATCTTAATGCTTTTTCAGCCACCAGGTTCCAGATGATACCTTAATGCCAACCTGACTTCCCTGGGCAGACAACTCCACCATGTGTCCTGGAATGCCGCATCCCCAGATCCCTGCCCCACTAGGAAAAGAAAGAGACAGGCTGGGAGTATGGACCCACCTGCCAACACCTATGTTCAGCGGAGAAGCAATTACAGAAGCCAGACCTTCCACTTTCTGCACCCTATAATGATCCTGGGTTCATGCTCCCATAGGGATGAAGAATAGGAAAAAGCTTTTAAGGGAGGGGATGGGATACAGAGTTCTGGTGGTGGGAATTGTGTGGAACTGGACTCCTCTTATCCTATGGTCTTGTCAATATTTCCATTTTATAAATAAAATTTAAAAATATATACAAAAAATTTAAAAAATAAAGGAGAGGGCTGAAAAGAAATCATAGTAGTTATGCAAAAAAAATTATTTTTTTAAAGATTTTTTAATATTTATTTATTTATTCCCTTTTTTGTTGCCCTTGTTGTTGTTGTTTTTATTGCTGTAGTTACTGTTGTTGTTGTTACTGATGTTGTTGCCCTTGTTGTTGTTGTTTTTATTGCTGTAGTTACTGTTGTTGTTGTTACTGATGTTGTCGTTGTTGGATAGGACAGAGAGAAATAGAGAGAGGAGGGGAAGATAGAGAGGGAGAGAGAAAAATAGACACCTTCAGACCTGCTTCACCGCCTTTGAAGTGACTCCCCTGCAGGTGGGGAGCCGGGGGCTCGAACCAGGATCCTTACGCCGGTCCTTGTGCTTTACACCACATGCGCTTAACCTGCTGCGCTACCGCCCAACTCCCGCAAAGTTTTCATACCTGACACTCCAAAATCCAAACTTCAAATCCCAGCACTACCATAAGTCAGAGCTGAATAGTAGTGTTTTGATGAAAAAAAAAAAAAATATATATATATATATATATATATATATTGAAAATATTTATGGACTGGAGAGATAGCATAATGGTTATGCAAACAGATTTTATGCCTGAGGCTCCATGTCCCAAGTTCAATCCCCAGTGCCACCATTAGCCAGAGTTGACCTGGGCTCTGATAAAAAAAAAAAAAAAAAAAAGCAAATAAATGTATACAACGTATGCATGTTATCCTAATAGCAATTTTTATATTAAAATAAATAGTTTAAAAAAATAAGTCCCAGGGTAGGGGGCAGGTGGTGGTGCACCTAGTTAAGTGCACACATTACAGTGTGCAAGGGCCTGGGTTCAAGCCCCTGGTTCCCACCTGCAAGGGGAAAGTTTCTCTCTCTCTTTTTTTTTATAATTTATTTCTTTATTGGGGAATTAATGTTTTACATTCAACAACTCTCTTATTTATTTATTTACTTACTTATTAAGAAACAGAGAAACTGAGAAGGGAGAGGGAGGCAGAGAGGGAGAGAGACAGACAGACACACCTGCAGACCTGCTCGACCACTGTGAAGCTTTCCCCCTGCAGGTGGAGACCAGGGGCTTGAACCTGGGTCCTTGCGCGCTGTAATTATTAATGTGTGCACTTAGCCAGGTGTGCCACTGCCTGGCCCCCTTCCCTCTCTATCTCCCCTTCCACTCTCAATTTCTCTCTGTCTCTATTCGATAATAAATAAGTAGATTAAAAGCAAGAAAAATTGTTTAAAAAATAAAAACTCAGAGGTATTATAGGGTATGTGCAAGGTCCTAGGTTCACCCCGTAACACTAAATAAAACAAAACGACATTTAAAAGTATATATGCTGAGGGCAGGGTCACTTGTGGGCCATTTAACAGGAATGCAGTGTGGTGGTGGTTGGGGGAGGTTCTGAGGCAAGAGAGCCCAGCCACAGACACCAAGAGGAAAACCCATCCAACAAGCAGATGATGGCATCTAACTCAGGCAGTGACAGAATATGGCGACCAACGTGAACAAGCGGTCAGCCGGCCTCCATTAGAGCGGTGGGCAGTGCAAAGGCAGATGGGAATTCAAGAGCAAGCACCAGGTAAAGATTGAGGAAGAGTCTCACCACAAGTACCTGGTCACTAGACCAGGAATTAGTGTTTACTTATTTGTATGAGAGAGAAATCAGACTGCTTAGCTCTGGTATGTGGTGGTCCTGGGATCAAACCTGGGGCCCCTTGGGGCCCAAGCCCACACCTAAGGGAAAGGAACTCACTGTTGGAAGAGAGGCAAGCCAAATAATCTGTGAATGAAAAATTGTTTTGAATGGAGGTATGGCACTAGGAAGGGTGGAGCATGACTGTTTGGACAAGGAGGTAGAGAAGTAGTGCTTCAATACAAGTGGATGGATTTGGGCAGGCTTATTTATTTATGTTTTCTCCTTCCCTCCTCCCTTCCTTCCTTCCTTCCTTTATTACCTCCAGGGTTATCACTGGGGCTCAGTGCCTGCACTATGAATCCACTGCTCCTGGAGGCCATCTTTATTCCACTGTTATTGCTGCTACTGTTGTTGGATAGGACAGAGAGAAATCAAGAGAGGAGGAGAAGACAGAGAGGAGGGGAGAAAGATAGGTATCTACAGACCTGCTTCACTGCTTGTGAAGTGACCTCCCCTCCCCCGCAGGTGGGGAGTTGGGGGCTCGAACTGGGATCCTCGTGTTGATCTTTGCACTTCATACTAAGTGTGCTTATCTTTTTTTGGTGTGCTATCATCTGGCCCTGTGTTTTTATTTTTTTATTTCCACCAGGGCTATCGCTGGGGCTCAGTGTTTGCACTATGACTCCACCCCTTCTGGCAGCCATTTTTCTTTCTTTTTATTTGATAGGATAGAGAATTTGAGAGAGAAGTGGAGATAGAGAGGGAGAAAGACAGAGAGGCACCTGCAGACTTGCTTCACCACTCATAAAACTTACCCCCTGCAGCTGTGGAGCAGGGGCTTGAACCCCCAACCAAATGTGCCACTACCTGGCCCCCTGGGCTGGCTTCTAAGATAGAAGCTTCTAAATAGGAGCTACTAAAATGGATGGGGGGGGGGGGGAGTTGGCAAAGAGGTGACTTTACGAACATGAAAGAGGGAAGGACAGAGAGTGACTTCTTTCCCCAGAAGGTACCCAGAGTAACCAGGACACCCCCACACACACACACACACACACACACTGGCTAAAGTGAGGGCGGGGAGGGAGCCATGCTTGAGAAGACCTTGGAGAGAAGCCACCAGGGTTATGAGGAAGGTCAGGCCTTAGGCTAGAGTGTCAGCCGCGGGAGCAGCACGCTTGCAGAACGGGCTGCAGTCGGGCCCACGTCCCAGCTCTGCAGAGCCAGGAAACCAGACTTTTGGAAGTGATCATTAGGGGCTGGGGGTACTTTGACTCTGCTCGGCTCTGGCTCCTGGCTGTGGTCCCAGGGACGGATATCAAGTAAAGGAGCCATGTGGTTCAGGAGGCTGAGTTTCCATTACACCCAAGCTATGGGCCTAGAGTTACAGAACCTTCCGGGCTACTATCCCTCTCCCTGCCCCCAAGGGGTCCCCAGGCCCAGCCTCTTCTAGGGAACGTTGCTCTCCCCCATCTTTCTAGCTGTGCTAGCTCCTTGCCCTGCAAGGCCTGACTCGTTGCTCCTCGGCTCCAGGCACATTCACCAGCTGCTCTGTGCTTGACACTCTTCCTGCGAGTTCTCACAAAACTCTCTGAGCGAAGTACTATCACTGCCATTAACACAGAGACAGTGAGGCTCCGGGCAGGGAAACGGCCCACCCAGAAGACAGAGCACAAGTCCCGCTGTGAGTGAGGCTCTGGGTTCAAGCCCTAGCAGCCGTCCTGTGCCTCTTTTTCATTCAGATCAAAAGACTGAGTGGTAGGTGGGTGAGTGGGTGAGTGGGTGAGACAAAGAGGGAGAGACATCACAGCACCAGAGCCACAGCACTTCCCAAGTTGTTCCAGAACTTGAACCTGGGCTGCTTACAACCTACAGGGGGGAGCCACCCCTCCAGCCCTGCTACTCTTTTTTTTTTTTAATGTTTGATTGATAGGCTAATTGATGGACTGGATAGAGACAGAGATTGGGGGAAGGAGAGAAAAGAGACACACCTGCAGCCCTGCTTTACCACTTGTGAAGCTTCCCTCCTGCAGGTGGGGACCAGGGGCTTGAACCCAGGTCCTGACACATGGTGACATGTGTGTTCAACCAGGTGTGCCACCACCACCCACTTTTTTTTTTTTTTGATACAGTATCAATGGAGACCATTTGGGAGGTAAATGGAAATGCAGACCATGCAGAGACTGGAGTGAATAGAAGGCGACACAGCAATGGCATCTGGGAAACGGCTGCTCACTCAAGGGCTCGAGGACCCATCCTCAGACTCCACCCTGGGGCAGACCTAGAGTGTGCCCTCACTCCCCTACCCCTACCCCCCCATCCCTGCTCCCTGGGCTGCATGGGCTCAGAGCAGCCCAGAAATGGACCGTACTCTCCCGGATGTGGCTGGGTGTGTGGCCTCCACCCTGAGCGCAAGCAGGCAGGGCCTCCCTCCACCCCTGTGACTGTGTGACTGTGACGCCATGGTCACAGGCAGCAGCTGAGTCAGCCTTCTCCCCAGCAGCTGGGCCTGCAGGAGGCGGCGGCCCTGCTGAAGCAGGAGGAACACAGGAGTCGCCAAAGCTGACTGCGTGCATTCTGCCCTTTGATCTTTCTTTTTTCCTCCCTTGCTGGTGGTTCCTGGCACGCTTTCCCAGTAAGAGAAATAAACTTGAATAGACAGAGGAATACCTCTCACGAGAGTTGTCACCCTCCTGTTTGTGCTTTAGCTTGTGGTCTGAGAATAAAGCCTGGGGGTGGGGAGGGGGGAGGTAGCTCAACTGGGAGGGCCTACCCTTTACCACGATGAGAACCCAGGTTCGAGCCCCAGCACCACACGGGAGCACAAGGGGAAGCTCTGTGGATGGCAGAGCAGTGGTATGGTGTCTCTCTTTCCCCAGCTGTCTCTGTCTGAAGTTGAAAGAGACTTAAAGTCCAGAGCAGAGGAATCACAGGAGGCACACAGAGAAGAGAAAAAGAGAGGGAGGAAAGACGAAAGAAAAAGGAAGACAGGAAGGAGAAGAGAAGAATGTAAGGAGAAGAGAAAAAAGGAAAGGAAAAATTGGGAAGAAGGGGTGCTGGGTGGTGGTGCACCCAGTTGAGCGCACATGTTAACTATGCACAAGGACTCAGGTTCAAGCCCCTGGTCCCCACCTACAGGCGGAACTTCATGAGTGCTGCAGGTCTCTCTTCTCCCTTCTCTCCTCTTCTCTCTCTCCCTCTCATTCTCTCTCTCCTCACTATCTACCCCTCCCCTCTCAATTTTTCTCTCCTCTATAAAAAAATAAATTTTAAGGGCTGAGGAGATAGCATAATGGTTCTGCAAAAGCCTCATGCCTGAGGCTCTGAGGTCCCAGGTTCAATCCCCAGCACCACCATAAGCCAGAGCTGAGCAGTGCTCTGGTCTCTCCCTCTCCCTCCTTCTTACTCTTTGTATCTCTATGTTAAAATAAATAAATTAAAAAATATATTTTTTTAAGTAAAACTAATTTTGGGTGGGGGTAGATAGCATAATGGTTATGCAAAGAGACTCTCATGCCTGAGGCTCCGAAGTCCCCCACACCACAATAAGCCAAAGCTGTGCAGTGCTTTGGTCTTTCTCTCTGCATCTTTCTCAAAAATAAAATAAATAAAATACTTTAAAAAAATAAAACTAATTTTTAAAAAGAGAGGAAATGGGAGAGAGGGGAGAAGGAAGAAGAAAGGAAGAATGAAGCCTCTCATGACTTTCTCAGCTGTGACAAAATACAGCCCCAATGACAGGAACCTGGTGGCCTGAGCTGGGACCTCAGGCTGTAGAGAAAATGGGCCCTGTCCCTCCAGCAGAGTTCAGACTGGTGTGGGCGGCACAGCACCCTCTGGTGACCACAGACAGGAGCCACGACTGTGGTGGCTCCCTTCTGGATGGCGGTTGCTCCTGAGGGCGGGAGCTCATGGCCACTGAGATTATAACAGCAGCCAGCGCTGGCCTCTGCGCTGAGCCGGCCCCTCCACACCCCTGCTGCCCACCTGCTTTGGGCAGCCAGCTGACCTCACTGTCCTGCCCTTTGGCCTCCAACTGGCTTGGCTTGGAGTAAAGGCAGCTCAGAGTGAGGGAGAGGAAGGGGCTTGAGGGTGTGTGTGTCTCTCCCACCACCAGCAGCACCTGCCTCGTAGAGCTGCTGGCCCAGCTGCTCCCTTGGCCTGAGTCCGGAGGACTGGCCCACCCCAGCCCCATCAGGCCTAGAGTGATAAAAGACACCTGCAGGGACCAGCCTCCCCTGCCACTCTCCCTTCCTCTGACCCTCTGTCAGACTTGCTCCTGAAGGACTCCGGTGTCCTACATGGGCCCAGTCTCTGCAGGGCACAGACAGCCTAATGTCTCTGCATTTTACACCCACCGATGTGTTCTGTCACCACAGCAGTCTGATAAGTTAGGCACCAGGTTATGAATGAGGTGACTGAGGCAGGGGAGGATTGCTCCCCCAAGTTCACAGGGCCTCATACATACCTGATAGGCCCGAGGTGAGGGGAAGGATACTTCCACAAATCTCCTGGAGCCTGATTCTACCACTCCCAGTAAACTTTTTTTCCTTTGGAGAGACTGAGAGACAGAGAGGGAAAGAAGAGAAGGAGAGATTCCACAGCACTGCTCCATCACTCATGACGCTTCCGCTTAGCACAGTGCTACCTTGTGGTGCCAGGGGCTCACCCCTAGGTGTCAGAGCAAGGTGAGGTATGCACTCTACCAGGTGAACCATCTCCTGGCCCCTACTGGATCTTTCCTTGTAAGTTTCAATATTTGTTTCTGCCTGTCTGTAAGAGTGAAAGAAAGAGGAGCTTGGGGATCTTGAATAAAGAACCCAGTCAGACCAGAGAGACAGCAGACAGCACAGTGATTTGTGAACTAGAGCTTCCTGCCTCAGGTCCCAGAGTTCCATAAGCCAGAGATAGAGATGAGCAGTGCTCTGGCTTCTCTCTCTCCCTCCCCCTCCTTTCGTGCTCTCTCTCTCTCTCTCTCAACCTCTCTCTCTCTCTCTCTCTCTGTGTCCCTCATTAAAATAAAATATATAAGGGGCTAGGAGGTGATACACTTGGTTGAATGCACATGTTAACATGTCAAGGACCGGGAGTTGGGCAGTAGCGCAGCGGGTTAAGCCCATGTGACTCGAAGCACAAGGACCGGCGAAAAGATCCCGGTTCGAGCCCTAGCTCCCCACCTGCAAGGGAGTCGCTTCACAAGTGGTGAAGGAGGTCTGCAGGTGTCTATCTTTCTCTCCCTCACTCTGTCTTCCCCTCCTCTCTCCACTTCTCTCTGTCCTGTCGAACAACAATGACATCAATAACAACAACAATAATATAAGTACAACAATAAAACAACAAGGGTAACAAGAGGAAATAAATAAATAAATGTTTTAAAAAGAAAAAAAATGTCAAGGACCCAGGTTCAAGCCCTTGGTCCCCAGTCACGGGGGGAGGGGGGGCTTCACAAGCAATGAAGCAATGCTATAGATCTCTCTCTCTCTCTCTCTCTCTCTCTCTCACCAGAGCACTGCTCAGCCATGGCTTAGGTGGTGCAGGGAACTGAACCTGGGACACTGGAGCCTCAGACATGAGAGTCTCGTTGCATAACCATAACACTACCCCTGGCCTTCTCTCTCTCCCTATCTCCCCTTTCCCTTTCAATTTCTCTCTGTTTCTATCCAATAAATAATTAATAAAAATAAATATTAATAAAGAGAGAGAGAAAGGATGGAAGGGAGAGAGACAGAGACAGAGACAGAGACAGAAAGAACTCAGTGAACAGGGCCTCCAGGTAAAGGGGAAGCAGTCAACTCCATTTAATTTCCCAAAACCTTCAAGAAATGATGGGTAGGGGGCTAAGTGGTGGCACACCTGGTTAAGTACAAGCACCCAGGTTTAAACCCTCGGTCCCCACCTGCAGGAGGGAAGCTTCACAAGTGGTGAAGCAGTGCTGTAGATGTCTCTCTCTCTCCCCCTCTCTACCTTTTCCTTTGCCTGCAGGGTCATTGCCAGCACTAGGAATCCATTGCTCCTGGTGGCCATCTATTCCATTTTATTGGATAAGACAGATAGAAATTGATAGGGGAGATGATATATAGAGAGAAAGAGGCAGAAGAGAAGTGAAATGGACCCCATGCAGGTGAGGAGCCCGGGGCTCAAACCTGGATCCTTGCATGTGTCCTTGCGCTTAGTACTATGTGCGTTTAACCACCACCACTGGGCCCCCCTTTCTATCTACCTTCCCCCTCAATTTTTCTCTGTCCTATCAAACTAAATAAATTTAAATATATATTGAGGGCAGAGGGTAGATAGCGTAATGGTTATGCAAACAGACTCTCATGCCTGAGGCTCCAAAGTCCCAGGTTCAATTCCCCCAAACCACCATAAGCCAGAGCTGAACAGTGCTCTGGTTAAAAAAAAAAAAAAAGTCTTGAAAGGAAGGAAGGAAAGAAAGAAGGAAGGAAGGAAGGAAGGAAGAAAAGGTAGAGGAAAAACTCAGCACCTTCCAGTCAGAGGGAAGTCAGGAGGGCTGCGGCAGGAGAGAGAGCACACTCCGGGTGGGGCAGTGAGTGACCCTACATTTTCAGAGCCCCCCTAAGACACATATTGTGGGCTGGCCTCAGCTCTGCTATGCCCACGGCTCCAGACAGGGCGGTAGCATCACCCAATTGCCTTCCCCCTGACACTCGTTCTCCAGGGTCACTTCCGTTCTCCTTTCCAGGTGACCGAGATTTCCCTGTGCAGTCCAAGAGCAAAGGCAAGATGAGAGGCTGAGGCTTGCTTTCTCGGTGAGTCACCATCCGGCTCACCAGAGCTCACCAAATGTTTTGAGTGCTGATGACGAGACCCACACATGATGATAGCTTTGGTGTGATGTTTCATTAAAACTTTTCATCGAATCAGGGGCACTGCCACTGTTGGTGACTATGTAAATTACCCATCACCCAGAAATTCCGCTTCTGGGAGTTCATCCTCAGGAACTAACAATGGATGTGAGAGGCAAGTTCTACCTACCAGAATATTCGTCAGACTGCTCTTTGAAAGAGTAAATATTGGGGCCTAGCGGTGTTGCACAGGGTTAAATGCACACATTACAGAGTGCAGGGACCCAGGTTCAAACCCTTGGGCCCCACCTGCAGAAGAGAAGCTTCATGAGTGGTAAAACGGTGCTGCGGGTGTTTTTCTGTCTCTCTCTCTCTCTCTCTCTTTCTCTCTCTCTCTCTCTCTCTCTCTCCCCCTTTCTACCTCCCTTTTCCCTCTCAATTTCACTGTCTCTTCCAAAGAAACTAAAGAAACAAAATTAAAAGAGTAAATACTTATAGCTGAGAGACAGGTCACCAGCTAGAGCAAACATACTTTACAGCAGGGATAGGGAACCTTTTTTTCTGCCAAGGGTCATTTGGATATTTATAACATGGGTTATACAATATTACCAACTTAAAACTTAGCACTTAATGTTTCTGTGGAAAAAACAAACTCCGAAGTGTATAGAATTTTAAGTCCTGCCTGCAGCTGTCTTGGCAGGACCAGACCACATGGCACATACTGGGGCCACGTGTTTGTGCACAGGATTAAGCGCACACTACCTCGTGGCACGTCCTGGGAGCCGAGCATTCTCTAGCCCTTGTTTTATGGTGACTGAGAGCCCAGGTTCCAGCCATGGGAGGACCAGGGGGAGCTTCCTGAACAGTGGACCATGCTAGCATATCGTTTCTTCTATTTCTCTGTTTCTTTTTACCTGCAACTAGAAGGAGGGGGAGAAAGGTAGAATCACACAGGCATGTGCCCCAGCAGGTCAAGAAAAAAGAAAAAAAAAAAAACAAAAAACGAACTCAGGACCAGGGAGATTATCACAGTGATAGTACTCAAGACTCCCAGTTTCAGTCTCCACCACCATCACTACTACTAGCCAATGCTGAATAGTGTTCTAGTAAAAGAGAGAAAGAGAGAGAGAGAGAGAGACTAAAAGAGCAAAAATATATCGAGTCTAAATTCCTAAATATAGTGTGGTTAATTAAATACAGTGCCATCACACTGCCAGGAAGTTCCTCCCTCTCCCCCCCCCACACTCAAGAGGATGGAAGAAGATGGAAGAAGCGGGATGAGTCACAGAGGCGGCTGGATGAAGGACAGGAATCAGCATCTCTGGGGAGACTTTATGTATCTGTCCCTTACTCTTTCTTTCTTTTCTTTTTTTTCTTCTCTTTACTTTTTTTTTTTTGGTGATGGCTAACAACTTCTGCAATTTAAAATAAGAGAGGAGGGGTGGTGGCACCCCCCCCCCACAGAATGCACATATTAAAATAAACTAAAGGTGATCCAGGAGGTGGCACAGTGGATAAAGCATTGGACTCTCAAGCATGAGGTCCTGAGTTCAGTCCCTAGCAGCACATGTGCCAGAGTGATGTCTGGTTCTTTCTCTTTCTCCTCCTGTCTTTCTCATTAATAAATAAAATCCAGGAGTCGGGTGGTAGCACAGTGGGTTAAGGGCACGTGGCGCAAAGCTCAAGGACTGGCATACAGATCCCAGTTCGAGCCCCCGGCTCCCCACCTGCAGGCAAATTGCTTCACAGGTGGTGAAGCAGGTCTGCAGGTGTCTATCTTTCTCTTCCCTTCTCGGTCTTGCCCTCCTCTCTCCATTTGTCTCTGTCCTGTCTAACAATTATGACATCAACAACAACAACAATAAAAAACAACAAGGGAAACAAAAGGGAAAATAAATAAATAAATATAAAAAATAAAGAATAAATAAAATACCTTAAAAATAAAATAAAGTATCTGGAAGATTGAAGCCTGTCCCCACTACAGAAGTTTCCTCTCTCTGTCTCTCTTTGTCTTTGTCTCTGCCTCTTCCTATCTGAAAAAGTAATTCTGGAGTGGTAAAGCCCCAGTGACAAAGGAAAAAAAATAATAAAGGAAGAAAGAAAGAAAGGTAAGAAAGAAAAGAAAACATAATAAATAAAAAGTGTTTGGAAATCAAGATTGGTGATGGGGTGTGTGTGTGTGTGTGTGTGTGTTTTGTCTTGTTTTGTTTTGTTTTGTTTTAGCAAAGAACTGCTCAGCTTTGGCTAATGATGGTGCTGGGGACTGAACCTGGGACTTTGGAATCCCAGGCACTGAAGTCTATTTGCATAACTACTACACTATCTCCCCATCCCTGGTGCGGCCATTTCGGAAAGCCACATGGAGCCTACTCGAGAAGCTACAGACAGAACTACCATACGATCCATCAGTCCTACTTCTGGGCATCTATCTAAAGTATATAAAAACATTAACCCCAAAAATCATGTCTACCCCAATATTTATTACAGTATTATTTACAGGAACAACTGAATGCCTAGTGATTGCAAAGAGAAAAGGAGATGTGATGGGCTGGGAGACAGCATAATGGTTATAAAAAAGACTTTCATGCCTGAAGCTCTGAGGTTCCAGGTTCAATCCCCAACACAAATCAGAGCAGATCAGTGCTCTCGGGATATATGTCTATCACTTCCACTAAAAGAATAAGTCTGGTGGTAGCACAGCGGGTTAAGCACATATGGTGCAAAGCACAAGGGCCTGGCTTAAGGGTCCCAGTTCAAGCCCCCGGCTCCTCACCTGCAAGGAAGTCGCTTCACAAACACTGAAGCAGGTCTGCAGGTGTCTGTCTTTCTCTCTCCCTCTCTGTCTTCCCCTCCTCTCTCCATTTCTCTCTGTCCTATCCAACAATGCTGACAACAACAACAATAAAACAACAAGGGCAACAAAAGGGAATAAATCAATATTTTACATATATATCTAAAACCAAAAAGAATAAGTTAATAAAATATGTATATATAAAGGAAAATGTGAAAAAATATAAAGAAAGAAAGAGAAAAAAGAAGAAAATGTGAGGGCAAGGGTAGATAGCATAATGGTTCTGCAAAAAGACTCTCATGCCTGAGGCTTCAAAGTTCCAGGTTCAGGGGGGCCAGGTGGTTAAGCACACGTGGCATAGGGATCACAGTTCGAGCCCCAGCTCCCCACCTGTAGGGGAGTTGCTTCATAAGCAGTGAAGCAGGTCCACAGGTGTCTGTCTATCTTTCTCTTCCCCTCTCTGTCTTCCCCTCTTCTCTCCATTTCTCTCTGTCCTATCCAACAACAGCAATAACAACAATAATAATATTCCACGAATGTCAACCCTTCAGCCTCATCACTTGGGTAAGACCTTTCCTTTCTCATAGGATTCTCTAATTCCATTTTAGGTGGTTCATTGCCTAACAAAGTCCCAAAATATAGATATATACCAGGTCCCATGAGATAGAGCATATGTTCACATGTATCTATAAATTAGGGCAAAATATATACCTGAAAGCAAAAATGCACAATAGTCTGCAGTGAGTCAGTATAAAGTTCATAATGAAATAGTGTCTACTTAGACTTAGATACCCTCCTCACCTACTTCCTATTACACTTCCCTCACTCACTAATATAATAATAATAATAACAACAACAACGATAAACAACAAGGGCAACAAAAGAAAAAAATAGCCTCCAGGAGCAGTGGATTTGTAGTGCAGGCAATAACCCTGGAGACAAAAAAAAAAAAAAAAAAAGTCCCAGGTTCAATCCCCCACACTATCATAAAACAGAACTGAGCAGTGCTCTGGTAAAAAAAATAAAAAAGGGAGTTGGGTGGTAGCTCAGCAGGTTAAGCGCACATGGCGCAAAGCGCAAGGGCCGGCATAAAGATTCTGGTTCAAGTCCCCAGCTCCTCACCTGCAGGGGAGTCACTTCACAAGTGGTGAAGCAGGTCTGCAGGTGTCTATCTTTCTCTCCCTCACTCTGTCTTCCCCTCCTCTCCCCATTTCTCTCTGTCCTATCCAACAACAACGACATCAATAATAACGACAACAACAAAACAACAAGGGCAACAAAAGGGAATAAATAAATAAATAAATATTTTTTAAAAATACTAAAAGTGGTATTCTGGTCTCTCACACACATACAATAAAAAAAATTTAGCTAAAAAAAAGGAAAAGTGGGTGTTAAGAAAACTAAGGTTTCCAGAGGTATAGGGAAAAGATTTGAGAAATGCGAATCGCTCTTCACCACTTTGTCACCGACAGCCTCTTCTCTGGGCTCTGCTTCTGCCCCTGTTTGTCCCACAGCTCCCTAAACACTCGGGCACCTTCCTCTTCTTTCCAGGAATGGCCCTTAAAGTCCCCCTGAGAGTAGCCTCCATGCTGCAGGGTTAAAGGTCATCTTTTCAGCTCGCCACCTGCCTGCTTTCTAAATGCCACTTAGAATGAGAAAGAAAGAAAGAAAGAAAGAAAGAAAGAAAGAAAGAAAGAAAGAAAGAAAGAAAGGAAGGAAGGAAGGAAGGAAGGAAGGAAGGAAGAAAGGAAGAAAGAAAGAAAGGAAGAAAGAAAGAAAGAAAGAAAGAAAGAAAGAAAGAAAGAAAGAAACCAGAAATCTGCCATGGTGAAAATAAAGAAATGAAGCCTATCAATAGAAATCACCCAGTTTAGGGTAAATTCCTCAAGAAACGAAATTGTTTTCAAAGGCATCTACTGGGGCTGAGTGGAGGTTCACATGGCTAAGCACATATTACCATGAGTAAGGACTTGGGGTCAAGACCACAGTCTCTACCTGCAGGGAAAAAGTTTCAGAAGTATGTCCTCTCTCTCTCTCTCTCTCTCTCTCCTCCCTCTCTATCTCCACTTCCTTCTCTATCCAATAAATTAAAAAAATACAATTAAGGGAGTCGGGCTGTAGCGCAGAGGGTTAAGCGCAGGTGGCACAAAGCGCAAGGACTGGCCTAAGGATCCCGCTTCAAGCCCCCGGCTCCCCACCTGCAGGGGAGTCGCTTCACAAGCGGTGAAGCAGGTCTGCAGGTGTCTACCTTTCTCTCCCCCTCTCTGTCTTCCCCCTCCTTTCTCCATTTCTCTCTGTCCTATTCAAAAATGACAACAACAATAATAACTACAACAATAAAAACAAGGGCAACAAAAAGGAATAAATAAAATAAATATTTGAAAAAAATATACATCTACCTCTGTTCTTAACTGTTCTACAAGTGAGTATCTGGACACACAGTTACCTTGACTCATAAATCCACCCTCTTTCCTGAAACGCTTTTAAAAGGGTAGAATGTGGCAGCTGGGCGGTGGTGCAGCGGGTGCATGGTGTGAAGCACAAGGACTGGAGTAAGGATCTTGGTTCGAGCCTCCAGCTCCCCACCAGCAGAGGATTCGCCTCACAGGCTGTGAAGCAGGTGTGCAGGTGTCTTTCTCTCTCCCCCTCTATGTCTTCCTCTCCTCTCTCAATTCCTCTCTGTCCTATCCAGCAATAACAACAATAACAACGACAATGACGATAAACAACAAGGACAACAAAAAGGGTGGAAGGGGTGGAATTCAGCTAGACAAATCATGTCTCGCGCTGTCCTGAAAAACTAAACCCCAAATTCACAAAAGTCTCATCAGAACACAAATTAAAAAGCTATACAAGGAACAAGCTAAGCTGCCCGATCTCTGTAAAGAGACCCTGGGAGCAAAGGACTTAACAGATGAACTTCCAGAAAGAATTATAATATGCTGTCAGAGTTAGCGGGGAGAGAGAGAGAGAGAAGCTGGGGGTAGGACAGCAAAGCTAAGTGACTGTGCTCATCCTTGTCAAGAAATTTATTTAGTCTAGACGGCAGTGAGCCCCTCAGAAACACAATGATGACAAACCCCAGAACTTCACAGCACAGAATGTACGGCTGGTTAAATTACATTGCTACATACATTGACAGGATACATTCACACTATCTGTATTTATATTGCTTCTTAGTTATTATTTTATTATATATAATACATATATAATGATATATAATTATTACATATTCTTATATATTGCTGTGACTTGTACAAGTGGGTTCTCCACAAGCAAAAGGAGAGAAGCAATACTGGATCACTAAGAACACCATTGTCAGGGGTCGGGAGGTAGCGCAGCGGGTTAAGCACAGGTGGAGCAAAGCACGCACCGGCATAAGGATCCTGGTTTGAGCCCCTGGCTCCCCACCTGCAGGGGAGTCACTTCACAGGTGGTGAAGCAGGTCTGCAGGTGTCTATCTTTCTCTCCCCCTCTCTGTCTTCCCCTCTTCTCTCCATTTCTCTCTGTCCTATCCAACAACAATGACATCAATAACAACAATAACAATAACCACAACAATAATTTTTTTAAAAAAAGGGCAACAAAAGGGGGGGGAATAGCTTCCAGAAGTAGTAGATTCGTGGTGCAGGCACCAAGCCCCAGCAATAACCCTGGAGGCAAAAAAAAAAAATCATCGTTCACCAGAAGGCTTGATAAGGGGGCTGAGCGATGGTGCACGAGGTTGAGTACACATGTTACAGTGCTCAAGGACCCAGGTTAGAGCCCCCGCCCCAGTCCCGGCCTACAGAGGGAAAGCTTCACAAGTGGTGAAGCAGTGCTGCAATGGTCACTCTCTCTCTCTCTTTCTCTTCTCCCTCCTCAATTTCTCTCTCTCTTTATCTAAAATAAATCAATAAAATAGAAGGAGGAGGAGGAGGAGGCTTCTAAGTACTAGAAACCAAAAAACAAATAGTGAGTAAAATCAAACACGAGGAAAAGGAAAATTCCAACAAAAACTCAATCTCGTATAGAACATTAGTTACTGGGGGGGGAGTGTTGGGGGAGGAGCTGGACAATGGCACACCCCTGGTTGAGTGCAAGGACTCAGGTTCAAGCTCCCAATCCCCACCACTCAGGGGGAAGCTTTACAACTGGTGAAGGAGTGTTGTAGGTCTTTCTTTCTCTCTCCCTCTCTTATCTTCTCCTCCCTTCTAGCTTTCTCTCTGTCTCAGTCCAGTAAGTAATTAAATAAAATATTTTTTATTATTTTATTTATTCCCTTTTGTTGCCCTTGTTCTTTTATTGTTGTAATTATTGTTGTTATTGATGTCATTGTTGTTGGATAGGACAGACAGAAATGGAGAGAGGAGGGGAAGACAGGAGGAGAGAAAGATAGACACCTGCAGACCTGCTTCACCGCCTGTGAAGCGACTCCCTTGCAGGTGGGGAGCCGGGGGCTCGAGCTGGGATCCTTACACCGGTCCTTGCTCTTTGCACCACCTGCGCTTAACCCACTGCGCTACCGCCTGACTCCCAATAAAATATATATTTTTTATTTGAGATATCCAATCAGTTTTTCCCCTCTCATAATAAATAGTGGTTTATATGACGGCAAATTGATAGGAGTGTACATAAACACCATTCCCACCACCAAAAGACTGTGTCCCATCCCCACCCCCCACCCCCCGGACCCCATGAAGCTGAACACTCACCCTCACCCTCCACCCAGGGTTTTTCTTTGGTGCCCTACTCCCAATTCAGTCAACTCCTGCTTTGAATTTCCCTTTCTGTTCTTCTTTCTCAACTTCTGTTTATGAGTTTTTTAAAGAAGAACATTAACTATTGCAGCTTTCCTATCTGATCAGCTATGTCCTTCCCTACGCTGCCCTCCTCCTCAGGCTAAGTCTGTTTACTATTCTTCAAGATCTAAGCTCCCATCACTGTTCCACTGAGTCATCAGAAAGGTCTGGGAAGAGCTGCTGGAACAGGCCAGAACTAGCCCCTGGGCACTGCCCCAAAGACCTGTGGTTATTTCTGCATCCCTGGACACAACAGGTCACAAGCTAGGGATAGAAAGGCAGCTTCTCAGCATGATGTGGGTGTCTGCGCTTTAGAATGACACAGGTAGGTTCGGGAGATAGTTCGGCAGGTAGGTCATGCCTCTTACCATGTGTGAGACTCTGGGTTTGAGCCCCAGCACCATATGAGAGAGTCAGGGATAACGGTGGGGAGGGCATATGAGTGATAGAACAGTGCTGTAATGTCTCTCCTGTGTCTGCCTCTCCCTCTGTTCTCTCTTTAAATAAAAAGAAAAGCTGTGGCTGGGAGGTCACTTGGAAATACCACACATGGATGAGTCCTTGGGCTCACTATCCAGAGCAGCACAGAAATAAGCAAGCACAGAACATACAAACTGTGTTAACTCACTGCTTGTGTTGTCAGCAAGTCTTATCAACAACAGGCTGCTGAGATGTTAAATTTGGGAAGAGTAAAAGATTACAGATGGAGGGGCTGCGCAGTGGCGCACCTAGTTGAGCACAAGAGTTACAATGCAAAAGGACCCAGGTTCAAGCCCCCGGTCTCTGCATGCAGGGAGAAATCTTTGCAAGTGGTGAAACAGGGCTGCAGGTGTCTCTGTCTCCTTCTCTATCACCCCTTTCCTTCTTGATTTCTGGCTGACTCTATCCAATAAACAAATAAAGATAATTTTTAAAAAATTACAGATGGAGGACGCCGAGAAATAGGTCATTCACTAGAGCACACATTTTTTTCATGAGTGCGGCCCCAGTGAGTGCTTGACCCTCACATGGGAGCACTTGCATAGTAAAGGAAGCTTCAAGAGCAGTGAGGCAGTGCTGTGGCGTGCGCCCCCCCATCTAAAAAAGATATGTTCTACGTGGACCTTTGACTACGTGAGGGTTGGCACTTTTGACCCCCAACTGCCACAGGGTCAACTTTACATTTTAGGGGGTTTGGTGGGGTGCCAGGGATTGAACCCAGGACCTCACCCTTGTAAAGTATGTGCTTTACCACTGAGCCACATCCTTGGCCAAAGTATACTTATTTATTTATTTATTTTTCCTTATTTGTGTATTTGATAGAGACAGAAATTAAGAGAGAAAAGGAAGACAGAGAGGAAGAGAACATTTGAGAGATACCTGCAAACACAGTTCCACTGCTTATGAAATGTCTCCCCTGCAGGTGGGAATTGGGGGTCCTGAACTTGGGTCCATGCACATGGCGACACATGTGCTCTGTTGAGTGTGTACTTTTACTAAATCCCTGGTTAGGTCCTTGAGACCTACTGGAAGACAAGATACATGCATGTCTCCTGATGGGACTTAAACCACTAAATACAGACAGATTCACAAACCGTAATCTTTCTGTTGTGCTTGCAAAAAAAAAAAAAAATGAGCTGGGTGGGGAAATCTTGAAAGAGGAGCAGGTGTTAGGAGGTGAGGTGCCAGGGAAGAGCATGCCAGTGGCAGGAGAAATGACTGGGGGACATCAGGAACACAAAGACAGTCACAGGGCCTGAACACAGGAGGAGTGAGTGGGGCTAGGGAGACCCCTCACTCAGAGTTTTCCAGGGAGCTGGCCACGCTGGCCTGACTGTGTGCTAGTGGTCCATGGACCTACCGCTCATATTCCTTCCCTATATATGCCCCCAGATCCTGGGCTGAAGATAAAATGGCTCTTTGAAACTTGTATCAACCATCTTCTCGGGCCTGGGATTAAACCCATTTTCATTCCACCAGTCCCTGTCTCTTGATTTAAGTGTCCTTTCAAGGGGAAAGCTCCAAAACTTGGTGTCCGGTGATGGAACCAGTCACAACAGGACCTGGACTAGAGTCAGGCACTTACTAGTCGTGGATGCGAAACTAGTGGGGTGTCAGAATTGCACTCATCAAGAGAAATAATTTTTAAAATATTTACATATTTTCCCTTTTGTTGCCCTTATTGTTTTTATTATTGTAGTTATTATTGTTGTTGTTATTGATGTCATCATTATTAGATAGGACAGAGAAATGGAGAGAGGAGGGGAAGACAGAGAGGGGGAGAGAAAGACAGACACCTGTAGACCTGCTTCACTGCTTGTGAAGTGACTCCCCTGCAGGTGGGGAGCCGGGGGCTTGAACCGAAATCCTGATGAATCCTTATGCTGGTCCTGGCACTTAACACCACCTGCACTTAACCCGAAGGTAAATAATATTGAATGGCTTGATACACCTGTAGAAGTGTGAAGCTACACTCCCTGAATCAAGACAATTTTCATTAAAAAAATTATATATATGTATATATATATATATTCAGCCAACTATGAATATATGTATATATATATATTTGTATATGTATATATATATATATATATATATATATTCAGCCAAACACCGGCTCCGTTTTTATAAATAATTGCTATTGTAGGTGCCAACAAGTATCTGTCTACTCAAAAACTCAATTCAAAAAAAAAAAAAAAAGGACATGCAAACAGTAATCAGAAAAGATAAACACAGAGAGAGAGGAAGGGGGGGGAGTTCATTGCACTGCTATTCACAATAGTTAAGATTTGGAAAGCACCCAAGAGCCCAGTGACAGGTGAGCGAATAAAAATGTGTGCGTACACTACAGGAAACAACTCGACCTGAAGGAAAGATGAAATCTTGCCTCTGGCTAGAAGATGGATAGAACTGGAGGGGGTCATGCCAAGTGAAACAAGGCCGGAGAAAAGACTGATCTCACTCATATGTGGCATCTAAGAAACAAAGCGAGGGTGCTTTGTAGCTCTGTAACTGTCCCTGCGGCTCCAGACAGACTATGACCCACATAGTCAACGACTGCCACCTCTCCAGATTCAAAGGAGGTCTCTCCTGATTCAAACTTTACATCAGGCTCAACCTGACGCTGTTGACTGGCTACGGAAGAAGGGCAAACGCTAGAAGAAGAAGAAGCGAGGGTGGTCCAGGAGGTGGTGCAGTGCATAAAGCATTGGATTCTCAACCATGAGGTCCCGAGTTTGATCCCTGGCAGCACATGTAGCAGAGTGATGGCTGGTTCTTTCTCTCCTCCTGTCTTTCTCATGAATAAATAAATAAATAATTTTTTAAAAGAAAGAAACAAACAAACAAAGCAAGGGTGGGGGAGACAGCAGAATGGTTATGCAAAAAAAAAAAAAAAACCCTCTCATTCCTACACTGGAAGGTTCAATCCCGTTGCACCACCATAAACAAGAGCTGAGCAGAAGCTCTGGCAAGAAATAAATTAGAAAAAAAGAAAAGGAAAGAAACGAAAAGAGGAAGGAAGAAGGAAATAAGGGAGCAGAGCAGACATGATAAAACGTAAACCCTTATTCTAAATCTACAGATGTGAGGTTCCTGGGGATGGGGTAGGGTGGAGTGGAGTGGAGTGGCATTAAATGGGGTTGGGTATTGCACCAAAGTAAAAGATTCTGGGGGCGGAGTTCAGGTCCTGGAACATGATGGCAGAGGAGGACCTAGCGGGGGCTGTACTGTTATGTGGAAATGTTATGTATGTACAAACTATTGTATTTTATTGTTGACTATAAACCATTAATCCCCCAATAAATAAATAACAAATGGTGTTTGGGCCCTGTGCCTTAAAGCTCAGGGCGATGGCACTCTGATGGCAGGTGAGCTGTGCCAGCATCTATTTTAGGGTGATAAGAAATTGTACCCCCAGATGAGTAGTTATGTATAGAAATACAGTAAAAAAATAACTAAAACGGGCCAAGCAGTGGTGCACCTGGTTAAGCGCGCACATTGTAGTGCACAAGGATCCGGGTTCAAGCCCCTGGTCCCTACCTGCAGGGGGAAAGCCTCACCAGTGGTAAAGCAAGGCTTCCGGTGTCTATCTCTTTCCCTTTTAAAAAAATATTTATTTATTATTTATTCCCTTTTGTTGTCCTTGTTGTTTTATTGTTATAGTTATGGTTGATGTCGTTGTTGTTGGATAGGACAGATAGAAATGGAGAGAGGAGGGGAAGACAGAGAGGGGGAGAGAAAGATAAGACACCTGCAGACCTGCTTCACCGCTTGTGAAGCGACTCCCCTGCAGGTGGAGAGCCGGGCGCTCGAACCGGGATCCTTAGGCTGGTTCTTGCACTTTGCGCTACCTGCGCTTAACCCGCTGCGCTACCGCTTGACTCCCTTTCTCTTTCCCTTTCTATCTCCCCCCACTCATTTTCTCTTGGTCTCTATCGAACAATAAATAAATATAGAGACTTAGAAAAATAGGAGCCTGCTGGTGGCACACCTGGTTAAGTGCACATGTTATAATGTTCAAAGACCTGTGTTCAAGCCCTGGGTCCCCACCTGCAGGGGGAAAGCTTTGCGAGTGGTGAAGTAGTGCTGCAGGTGTCTGTCTTTCTCTCTATCTCTTCCTATCCTCTCGATTTATGACTATCTCTATCCAATGAAAAAGATAATAAAATTTTTAAAAAGAAAAATAAATTAATTTAATTTTTAAAAAGATATCTTGGGGGCCGGGCAGTAGAGCGGTGGTTAAGCGCACATAGTGAGAAGCACAAGGACTGACGTAAGGATCCCAGTTCGAACCCTGGGCGCCCCACCACAGCAGGGGGTCGCTTCACAAGTGGTGAGGCAGTTCTGCAGGTATCTTTCTCTCCCCTTCTCTGTCTTCTCCTCCTGCCTCAATTTCTCTGTGTCCTATCTGGCAACAACAGCAATAATAACAAGAGTAACAAAAATGGGGAAAATAGCCTCCAGGGGCAGTGAATTTGTAGGCACTGAGCCCCAGCAATAATCCTGGAGGGAAAGAAAGAAAGAAAGAAAGAAAGAAAGAAAGAAAGAAAGAAAGAAAGAAAGAAAGAAAAATAAATAGTGCAACGGGTTAAGTGCACGTGGCACAAAGCACAAGGACCAGGTAAGGATCCAAGTTTGAGGCCCTGGTTCTCCCACCTGCAGGGGAGTCACTTCACAGGTGGTGAAGCAGGTCTGCAGATGTCTTTTACTTTCCCTCTCTGTCTTCCCCTCTTCCCCTCCTCTCTCCATTTCTCTCTGTCCTATCCAACAATGACAACATTAACAACAACGATAATAATAACTACAACAATAAAACAACAAGGGCAACAAAAGGGAAAATAAATAAATAAATAAAATCTTAAAAAGAAAAAAAAAAAAAACCAGGGACCAGGAGGTGGCGCACCTGGTTAAGCACTCATAGCATAGCGCTCAAGGATGCAGGTTCAAGCCCCTGGTCCCCACCTGCAGGAGGAAAGTTTCAAGAGAGGTGAAGCAAGGCTGCAGGTGTCTCTCTGTCTCTCACCCGCTCTATCTTCCCTTCCCTCTCGGTCTCTATCTAACTAAAAAAAAAAACAAAAACAAAGTTGGGGAGCCAGGTGGTGGCACACCTGGTTGAGTGCACATGTTACAATGTGCAAGAACCCAGGTTCGAGCCCCCAGTACCCACCTGCAGGGGGAAAGTGGTGAAGTAGGGCTGCTAGTGTCTCTCTGTCTCTCTCCTCTATCAACCCCTTCCCTCTCAATTTCTGGCTGTCTATGCAATAAACAAATAAAGACAATAAAAATAAATTAATTAATTAATTAATTAAAAAAGCAAAGTCAACTCCAGTCTCCACAATACCAAGTGGCCTTTCTGGGTGTCACTGGCTAATAGTCACCCTCCCTACCCCACCCCCAAAAGAAAGCTGAGTGATAACTGGGTTAGGGTGTATTAATTAGCCACCCCTACTGGGGTCTCTCAGAATTCAGAACAGGAGCAAAAGCAGCTGATAGGAACCAAGAGTCCCCACCTCCCCCAAAAAAGGGGTGTGTAGCTTTAAACTTCCAGGCAAACATCTCGTTGCCTGGGAGACAGACATCTCTTCCATAGGCCTCTACTGCCAGGCCAGCACAAAGAGGAGCAGAGGGAGGAAGGAAGGAAGACGAGATGGAGAACGAGAGGGGCTTGCCTAAGGAGGTGGTCTTGAAGGAGGAGGTGACCGAAGAAGAGGAGGAGATTACAGAGGAGGAGGAGAAAGAGGTTGAGGAGGAGGAGAAAGAGGTTGAAGAGGAGGAGAAAGAGGTTGAGGAGGAGGAGGAGGGGCAGAAGGTTGAGAAAGAGGAAGAACCGGAGAAGGCCAAGGAAGAATGGGACGAAGAGGAGGTAAAACAGGAGGCAGCAGCCGAGTTCGAGAAGCTGGATAGTCTGACGCTCCCCGAGGATTTCAGCAAGCAGGAGGAGTATTTCTGGAAGATGCTGGACTCGAACTTGTACACCGACCTGGAATCCAAGGAGTACCCACCCCGCATAGCCAGCATCGCCAGCCCCAGCCTGAGCCCCACGCCCCTGCAGACCCCCAACACCAGCCTGACCTGGAGCCAGAAGACCAGCACCAGCTCCTTCTCCAACCTCTCGGACATGACAGGCATCCCTGGGAAAGAGAGCTTCATCTCCCTGCAAAGGAGCAGCCTCACCTCCATGCAAAGGAGCAGTTTCATCTCCCTGCAAAGGAGCAGCCACCACTCCCTGCAAAGGGACAGCCTCTCCTCCCAGCAAAGGGGCAGCCTCTCCTCCCAGCAAAGGGGCAGCCTCTCCCCCCTGCAAAGGGGCAGCCTCTCCCCCCTGCAAAGGAGCAGCCTCACCTCCCAGCAAAGGAGCATCTCCTCCCAGAAAAGTACCACCTGCTGCCCTCCCCACCCCCCACCCCCATCCCTACCCCCCCCCACCCTGGCCCCTCAGGGTAAAGTGTCTCAGTTTCAGGTGCAGGCATCCCACAGTCTCAGTCCTGGGGGTCAGGGGCTCTGAAATCGTGGCTGAGCGTGGGATGGTTCACAAGGGGGGTACTGGGTGAACCAGGGCCACTGAGGCAGGGCTGCCTGAAGCACCCCAAATTTGTAACACGAATGTGTGCAGGCACACACAATGCTAGTCCCTTCTCTCTCTCTCTCTCTCTCTCCCCACACACACTCACATGTGTCATACAAAGTGCTTCAGGGTGCTGCTGCTAAAAGAGCTTAGAAACAACTATTTAGAACATTCTCCACCTCCCAATATTGAGTTTTTACTCGGTTTCATTCCTTTTTGCCTCTAGGGTTATCTCTGGGACTCGGTGCCTACACTATGAATCCACTGCTCCTGGAGGCCATTTTCTCCATTTTGGTTGCCCTTGTTGTTGTCATTAGATATAACAGAGAGAACTCGAGAGAGGAGGGGACGACAGAGAGGAGAAGAGAAAGATAGACAGCTGCCGCAGACGTGCTTCACTGATTGTGAAGTGACCCCCCTCTGTAGGTGGGGAGCCAGGGACCTGAACTGGGATCCTTGAGTGGGTCCTAACGCTTGGCACCATGTGCGCTTAAACCACTGAACTACCGCCCAGCCCCTGCTCAGTTTCATTCTTTGTTGGACGAGAGAGAGAGAACAGGGCAAGAGGGAGGGAGAGAGAGAGAGAGAGAGAAGCCTTTTCCTCCCAAATGCCATGAGCCCCTATACCCTTTTCTGTGCCATGATGTCTTTCTGTCTACCGGAAAAAGTTGACCTAGAGCATCAGAGTCCCAGAAATGAGAAAGAAAAGAGAGAGAGAGAGAGAGAGAAAAAAATGGGGGAGGTGGGGAGGAAGCTAGTAAACTTGCCATATATCTCCTGGACCAGCACTGGTCTTTTGAGAACCACCAACTTACAGGAAATAACTAAATCTTTGAATATTTCATTCAACAGGTTTTCCTAAAATATTTCAGAGATTTAAGAACGACTCTGAAATAAGTTTAGATAGGTAAGAAATGTGTTATTTTCCTGTTCTTTTTTGAAGCTGATAATGCATATGTTCAGGAAGTAGGATAAAATAATCCAGGGCTGAGGCCCGGGAGGTGGTACAGTGGATAAAGCACTGGTCTAAGGAGCATGAGGTCCTGGGTTCAATCCCTGACATCTTATGTGCCACAGTGATGTTATGGTTCTCTCACTCTCCTTACTAAGTAAATAAATGAGTCTTTTAAAAAATCATCCAGGGCATTTGTAGCTAGACATAAACTTTTTTTTTTCTTTTTACCAGAGCTCTGGTTTACAGTGGTGCAGGGGATTAAACCTGGGACCTTGGAGCATCAGGCATGAGAATCTCTTTGCAGAACCATTATGCTGTCTCCTCCAACCTTCAATTTTTTTTAAATAAACACTTTGGAACTAAAGACAAAGTACCTGTAGAATAAATGTAGACAAATGCCTGCCTGCAGAAGTACCACGACCACTTACATACAAACTATAAAACAATCATTCTGCCACATGAACAACAGTGAACTATGAACATTTAGGACCCAGGTCAGGTCTCTACTGGCTAAAAGCCACGATCAAGGCAGCCTGTGGATGAGAAGAGAAATTATGGTCTCACCTTTCCTGAACTACAAGAGGAAAACACCAGAGAAATTCTTTTTTTTTCTTTTACTTTTTTTTATATTTATTTTCCCTTTTGTTGCCCTTTTTTTTTTAATTGTTGAAGTAGTTATTGTTGTTGTTGTTGTTGTTAATGTCATTGTGAGATAGGACAGAGAGAAATGGAGAGGAGAGGGGAAAATAAAGAGAGACACTTGCAGACCTGCTTCACAACCTGTGCAGCAACTCCCCTGCAAGTGGGGAGCCAGGGCTTCAAACCAGGACCCTTGTGCCGGTCTTTGCACTTTGCGCCACGTGCGCTTAACCCACCGCACTACCACCCGATTGCTAGAGAAATTCTTTTTGGATTATCTCTATAAATTTCCCCCCACATCTCGCACCAAATCTGAATCTACAATCCCGGATTATACCTCTTATAAGCTTTGTTTATATGAGCAATTGTTAAATGCTTAAAAATGAGGAGAAAAGTTCTGCCTTACTTATATGTTTTTATTTGTCCTCTTAATTCAACATTTTAGCAAAGGGTAGAAAGGGTAGTAGCATATGCACACAGGTAAAGTACTGAAGTTTAAGGGTAATAGGTCAAGTGGTAGCACATCTGGTTGAGTGCACAGGAGCATGGTTTAGTCCTCACCTATAGGGAGGAAGCTTTACAAATGGTCAAGCCATGCTGCAGAGCTCTCTTTCTTTCTCACCTCCTTCTACCTCTTCTCTTTCAATTTCTCTCTCTTTCCTAAACCATATATATATTAAAGTATGTAAAGGCATAACATTTTAAATATCCAGCCTTACCCCTGCATTCACCAGATTTAATATTTTGTTTCCAGTATAGTGTTTCTCCATATATATATATATATATATATAAAATTTTTATTTTTCCCCTTTGTTGCCCTTGATTTTTAATATTGTTGTTGTAGTTATTATTGTTGTCATTGTTGTTAGATAGGACAGAGAGATATGGAGAAAGGAGGGGCAGACAGAGAAGGAGAGAGAAAGATAGACACCTGCAGACCTACTTCACCTCCTGTGAAGTGACTCCCCTGCAGGTGGGGAGCTGGGGCTTGAACCGGGATCCTTAACCAGTCCCTGCACCTAGCGTTATGTGCGCTTAACCAGATGCACTACTGCCCGACTCCCTATATATATTTTAAACTGAAACAGAGAAAGAGAAAGAAACTATACTCTGGTGGGTGAGGTGTCAAACTATAACCTGTAATCTTAAAATCTTGTAAACCATTTATTCATCACAAATTAAAGGGCTTGTGTAAAAAGAAAGAAACTGTACCACTGACACTCCCTTCAGTGTGATGAGGGGCCAGGTCAAGTGCCTGGATCACTCACATGGCACAGCGGCACACTTCTTCTTCTAGCGTTTGCCCTTCTTCCGTAGCCAGTCAACAGCATCAGGTTGAGCCTGATGTAAAGTTTCGAGACCTCCTTTGAATCTGGAGAGGTGGCAGTCATTGACTATGTGGGTCATAGTCTGTCTGGAGCCGCAGGGGCAGTTCGGGTCGTCTCTGGCTCCCCAGCGATGGAACATAGCGGCGCACCGGCCATGGCCTGTTCAATAGCGATTGAGGAGGGCCCAATCATAACGTGCTAGGTCAAAGCCGGGTTGACGCTTGCAGGGGTCTGTGATGAGGTGTTTGTTCTTTACCTCAGCTGACTGCCAGCTCTGTTTCCAAGAGACTGGAACAGAGAAGTTCAGTGTAGGCGTAGGGGACCAGATTGGGTGACGAGACGTCAAGCGTTGGACAGGGTGGGCGAAGATATCCACGTATATTGGCAGGTCCGGTCGAGCGTAGACGTGGAAATGAACTTAGATGATGCCACATCCCGACGAATATCTGGCGGGGCAATGTTGCTAAGAACTGGCAGCCATGGAACCGGGGTGGAACGGATGGTTCCAGAAATTATCCTCATGGAGGAATATAATTTGGAATCGACCAAGTGGACATGGGGGCTATGGAACCATACTGGGGCACAGTATTTTGCAGTGGAATAGCATAATGCCAGAGAGGATGATCGTAGTGTGGAAGCGCTCGCGCCCCATGAGGAGCTGGCCAGTCTTGCAATGATGTTATTCCTCGCACCCACCTTTGCTGCAGTTTTTATGAGATGTTTGTGAAATGACAGAGTGTGATTGAGAGTAACGCCAAGATAGACTGGCTGGGCTTCATGCCGGATTCTCGTATCGCCAAGCTGCACATTAAGCTCACGCGAGGCCGAGGCATGGTGTAGATGGAAAACAGATGGTACCATTTTTGCAGTGCTAGGGATTAGTCGCCATTTTTTACAGTAATCAGATATCAGAGACATGTCTTTCGTGAGTGTTTCCTCAAGGATGTCGAACTTGGATGCCTGAGTTGCACAGCAGATGTCATCGGCGTAGATGAACTTCCTTGAAGAAGTTTCTGGGAGGTCATTGATGTAAATATTAAATAGCGTAGAAGCCAGAACAGAGCCCTGGGGGAGGCCACTTGAGACAAGTCTCCATCTGCTAGACTTGTCACCCAGATGTACCCGGAATCTTCTGTTTTGGAGAAGAAACGATATAGTGTTGGCCACCCATGGAGGCAGGCATCTTGAGATCTTGACTAGGAGACCACGGTGCCAGACCGTGTCATAGGCTGCTGTGAGATCAACAAAGACAGCACCCGTCTTTAAATTCTTCTGGAATCCATTTTCAATGTAAGTTGAGAGGGCCAGGGCTCGTTCGCAGGTAGATCTTCCTGGGCGGAAACCAGCCTGGGCGGGTGATAGGAATTTCTCTGTAAGATGAGAAATACGTGACAGAAGCAGCCTCTCAAGGAGTCTGTAACACACGGAGAGGAGAGAAATTGGTCTATAGCTGGCGGCCAGTGTTGGGTCTTTCTTTGGTTTCAAAACCGCTATAATCTTCGCACGACACCAAACTTTGGGCATAGACTCAGATTCCAAGATGTGGGACAGGAATGAAGCGAGCCACTTCTTTGCCGCGGGACCCAGGTTAAGAATGAGTTCTGGGGTGATGTTATCATAGCCAGCAGCTGTTCCCGGTTTAACCCTATTCAAAGCGTCTTCCAGTTCAGACAGTGTAAAGGGAGAGAGTTTTGGAGATGGACAAGATAACCAGAAGTGGGATGACCACTCATGGGAAATTTCTCTTTTCCAGACTGGGTCGATCTTAGCACGTCCAACTTGAGTTAGGTGACTGGCCACTGAGTTTGGAGATACGGGAGGATGGGAGACGGGAGGGGGTTGGCTACCGGTACCCAGTCTGTGAAGAAGCTTCCAGGCCTTCCTACTTGAGTGGGTGAAGTTCAGACTTTCCGTGAGTTGTTGCCAGCGGGCTTGGCGTGCTGCATCCAGGGAGGCAATGAGATGGTCAGCCACATCTGGGTCGCCCGACTCATCATACTGCTTTAGTAGTTGCTCGCATTTAGCATCAAGACAAGGTGTATAGTTAGCACGTCTCCCACGAGGAATGGCTTGGGAAGCTGCTTTGAAGATGGCTTGGCGGAAGCGCCTGTAGGAATCTTCAGAGGGGATAGAGTTAATTGGAATTGCAGGAGTAGATTTGTTGGTAAGATCACTGAACAGACGCCAGTTTGCTTTCCGAAAGTTCCATCTTAGTTTCTCCGAGCATAGAATCAGTGGGAGCTGGAGACCAATGTGGATGATAGCTGGGCGGTGATGACTGTGCGGGAAGATCTTGAGAACTTGTCTCGTAGCGGGAAAGGCTTGGCCGTTGACTGTGCTAATCCAGCACAGGTCAGGTGATGAGTCTTTATTCCATCTAGCACTGTGAAAAGAGCCTGGCTGTTTGGGATCGTATAATAGGGAGAGGTCATTCGCTGAAGCCCAGTCGGCTAAGATAGAGCCGTCAGCACGAGTGGAGGAATATCCCCAGTCTTGGTGATGACTATTAAAGTCTCCAACGTAAACGGCTGGGTGATTCGGGCTAGGCAGGACCTCATTATCCCATGAGGCACTGAGAGGCTTATATACGTTGACGAGCTGAATAGTTCCAATAGTAATGGAGTCGTAGAAGGTCGAAGAGGCCGTATGGTAAACGTCCGCAAGACACGATTTGGCGTAGATGGCTCGGCCATGTTTAGGATAGAGATTATAGCATATTGAATCGAATCCACTGATGGTGAATCAAGCAGCTTCATCGACTGCTATATGTGTTTCTTGTAGGCAGATAACATCTGCCTGATGCTGAATCGCCAATTGACCAATAAGAACGCGTTTGGCAAAGGACAGCGGCACACTATCCAAATAAGATACTTAGCTAGTCCTTTGCCAGCATAACGTTTCACATAATTATTGATTGGTTGATCAATCGATCAATTGATTGATTGATATGAGGGAAAGAGAGAACTAGAACATCACTCTGACATATGCCATGCCTGGGACTGAACTCAAGACCTCATACTTGAGAGTTCAATGCTTTATCCACTGTGCCATCTGCCTGGCTGCCTCAACAAAAAGTCCAAGTTCAATCTCCAGCATCATCATAATCCAGAGTTGAGCAGTGCTCTGGTTAAAAAATAATAATAATAAAAGGGAGTCGGGCAGTAGCGCAGCAGGTTAAGCACACGTGGCACAAAGCGCAAGGACCAGCATAAGGATACTGGTTCGAGCCCTGGCTACCCACCTGCAGGGGAGTCGCTTCACAAGCAGTGAAACAGGTCTGCAGGTTTCTATCTTTCTCACCCCCTCTGTCTTCCCCTCCTCTCTCCATTTTCCTCTGTCCTATCCAACAACAACAACATAAACAACAATAATAACTACAACAACAATAAAAAAACAAGGGCAACAAAAAGGAAATAAATATTAAATATATATATATACATATATGGAGAGAGAGGGAAAGATTTAAATAGCATATTTTCAGCCCTGAACTTAATTTTTTTTCTTTTTTTTTTAAATATGAATGTTTTTTTTAATATTTATTTTATTTATTTATTCCTTTTTGTTGCCCTTGTTGTTTTATTGTTGTAGTTATTATTGTTGTTGTCGTTGTTGGATAGGACAGAGAGAAATGGAGAGAGGAGGGGAAGACAGAGAGGAGGAGAGAAAGATAGACACCTGCAGACCTGCTTCACCGCCTGTGAAGCGACTCCCCTGCAGGTGGGGAGCCGGGGTTCGAACCGGGATCCTTATGCCGGTCCTTGTGTTTTGCGCCACCTGCGCTTAACCCGCTGAGCTACAGCCCGACTCGCTCTGAACTTAATTTTTGACATAATACTGGCTTCCCAGTGAAAGATGAAATGAAAAAATGTAACTTAGGGCCAGGTGGTGGTGCACCTGGCTGAGAGTACATATTACAATATGCAAGGACCCAGTTTCAAGCCTCAGTCCCCACCTACAAGGGGAAAGCTTCATGAGTGGTCAAGGAAGGATGCAGGTGTCTCTCTGTCTCTGTCCCTCTCTCTCTCTTTTATATTTATTTATTTTACTAGAGCACTGCTCAGCTTATGGTGGTGCAAGGGACTGAACCTGTGACTTAAGAGCCTCAAGTATGAGAGTCTCTTTGCACAACCGTTATGCTATCTACCCCTGCCATCTCTGTCCCTCTCAATTGCAACCTTCACACTCGATTTCTGGCTGTCTCTATCCAATAAATCAAGATAGTTTTTTTTTTTAATTCTTATTTTCTTTTTCTTTTTTTCTTTCTTTCTTTTTTTTTTTTTTTCCTACAGGGTTATCACTGGGGCTTGGTGCCTGCACTCAAATCCGTTGCTCTTAAGAGGCCATTTTTCCCTTTTGTTACCCTTGTTGTTTATCGTTGTTATTATTGCTGTCCTTGTTGTTGGATAGAACAGAAAGAAATGGAGAGAGGAGGGGAAGACAGAGGGAGAGAGAAAGACAGACACCTGTAGACTTGCTTCACCGTCTGTGAAGCGACTCCCCTGCATGTGGGGAGCCGGGGGCTCAAACCGGGATCCTTACGTGGTCCTTGCGTTTTGTGCCACCTTGCGTTTAACCTGCTGGGCTACCGCCCGATCCCCCACAAAAAAAATTTTTTTAATGTAACTCATACTACTCTTTTCCTTTGGCAGTTATATTGTTTTTAGCTTTTCTTTTTTTTTTTTTTTTAAATTTTTTTTTTAATTTTTTTTATATTTATTTAATTTATTTATTCCCTTTTGTTGCCTTTGTTGTTTTATTGTTGTAGTTATTATTGTTGTTGTCGTTGTTGGATAGGACAGAGAGAAATGGAGAGAGGAGGGGAAGACAGAGAGGAGGAGAGAAAGATAGACACCTGCAGACCTGCTTCACCGCCTGTGAAGCGACTCCCCTGCAGGTGGGGAGCCGGGTTCGAACCGGGATCCTTATGCCGGTCCTTGTGCTTTGCGCCACCTGCGCTTAATGTTTTTAGCTTTTCTAACCTTTAGGACCTTAAAGTATTTATTTATTTTTGTTTGTTTGTTTTTTGCCTCCAGGTTTATTGCTGGGGCTCAGTGCCTGCACCATGAATCCACCGCTACTGGAAGATATTTTTCCCATTTTGTTGTCCTTGCTGTGCCTGTTGTAGTTGTTATTGTTGTAATAGTTGTTGTTGGATAGGACAGAGAGAAATGGAGAGAGGAGGGGAAGACAGAGAGGGGGAGAGAAAGACAGACACCTGTAGACCTGCTTCACCGCCTGTTAAGTGACCCCCCCTGCAGGTGAAGAGCCGGGGCTCGAACTGGGATCCGTATGCCGGTCCTTGTGCTTTGCACCACCTGCGCTTAACACGCTGTGCTACCGCCTGACTCCTGGCCTTAAAGTATTTAAATTTTTACTTAATGTATTCACTTTAGTAAATATTGACTTTTATGAAAATTTAACATATTAACGCAGTTCTACTTCCTTTTTTTAAAAATTTATTTCTTTATTGGGGAATTAATGTTTTACATTCAACAGTAAATACAATAGTTTGTACATGCATAACATTCCCCAGTTTCCCATTTAACAATACAACCCTCACTATGTCATTTATCATCCTTCATGGACCTGTAAGTTCTACTTCCTTTTATCCTTTCCTCTTCCAATTAACATATAATAAATTATATGTTGTACAACAAACTATTAAAATACATAATATATTCATATAAAATCATATTATTTTACCGAGTTTACCATGTCTGTATTTTGTAATTGTGGTAAACTCCTAGTGTTTTGGGTATAAGCTGGTTCTAAAAAATGAAAAGCAATAGTCAGAATTTCATGCTAAGAGCTCAGTATGTGACTGAATTTGTCCACAAGAAATTTTTTAAAGGAATTAAGTCTTTTTGCATAATCATTATGCTATCTCCCTGACCTGCTTTCTCCATTCCGATACTGATTTCTTTCTTGTTCTCCTATCTTTTTGCTGAAATTCCTCAGGTGAACTACTCTGTAGTTCTTCTAGGTTGTCAAATCAGCGGATTCTTGTCTGTCTGGGAATGTCTTCATTTTGCCTCCAGATTTTAGAAACAGTGGAGCCTGGCATACAAGACCAGGTTTAAAGCATTTCCCCTCAGGACTCTGAAGACATTGCTTCACTGCCTTCTAGTATTCATTTCAACATTGCTGATCCATCTAATTCTCTTCTGATACTTGAAATATATATCTTTTCTTTTCCTCCTTCCTCCTCTTCTTTTTCTTAAAAATATTTATTTATTCCCTTTTGTTGCCTTTGTTGTTTTATTGTTGTAGTCACTGATGTCGGATAGGACAGAGAGAAATGGAGAGAGGAGGAGAAGACAGAGAAGGGGAGAGAAAGACAGACACCTGCAGACCTTCTTCACCGCCTGTAAAGTAACTCCCCTGCAGGTGGGGAGCCGGGGCTCGAACCGGGATCCTCACGCCGGTCCTTGTGCTTTGCGCCATGTGCACTTAATCCACTGCGCTACCATCCGACTCACTTCCTTTTTTTTTTTTTTTTTTTTTTTTTACCAGAGTACTACTCAGCTCTAGCTTATAGTGTTGGGGTTGAGGAATCGAAACTGAAACCTTTGGTGCCTCAGCCTTAAAAAGCTGTTTGCATAACCATTGTGCTATCTCCCCAGCTCTCACTATCTTTTCTTAGAACCCACTGGATAGCTCTTGGTCTTTTCAGATAGCTTCAAGATTTGTGACATTTACATACTACTAAGTAGCTCTTGTTCTGAATTTTTCATTTCTTGGTTTATATCTGAAAATTTTAAGAACACTTTCTTGTTCTGTGGTTGTTACTGTTTGAATAATTATTTTATTAAGGTTGCTAAAGATTTCTTTTATTTATTACATATGAGAGAAGTTCATATGGGGGAGGAGGGAGCCAGAGTACCTCAGGTAGTGCTGAGGATCAAACCTCAAACCCAAACCTCAGGCACAAAAATTCTAGTGTTCTACCAGTTGAACTATTTCCCCAGCTGCTCAAATAAAGTTATTTTATTTTATTTTTAATTCTTTATTGGGGAATTAATGTTTTACATTCAACAGTAAGTACAGTAGTTTGTACATGCATAACATTTCTCAGTTTTCCATATAACAAAACAACCCCCACTAGGTCCTCTGTCATCTTCTTGAACTTGTTTCTCCCCAGAGTCTTTTTTTTTAATTTCTTTATTGGGGAATTAATGTTTTACATTCGACAGTAAATACAATAGTTTCTACATGCATAAAATTTGCCAATTTTCCATATAACAATACAACCCCCACTAGGTCCTTTATCATCCTTTTTGGACCTGTATACACACACACACACACACACACACACACACACACACACACACACACACCAGAGTCTTTTACTTTGGTGCAATACGCCAATTCCAGTTGAGGTTCTACTTGTGTTTTCTTCAAATAAAGCTTTAATCTCCTTGCAAAGGCTATTATACTAAAGTTCTTCTTTGTTCTTAGCATTTCTTCTTCTTCTCCTCATCCTCATCCTCCTCCTTTTTCTTTTTCCTTTCAGGATTAGCTCACTTGCCACCCCCTCCCCCCTTTTCTTTCATGCTGGGTATTGTCCTAAAGTGACAGATAATTGTGGGTTATCCATCTGTAAATATACATCCTGGGTTATCTGTTCTTTTACCATTTTAAAATTTTGTGACAATAGTGGTTTACAAGATTGTACAATGACAGAGTACAGTTCCATATGTCATTGGGCTATTCATTTATATCTATAAGGCGATATGGTTTGGGTGGATTCTGCAACTGAGTGGTTCTGTTTCTTAACCCTGCCTGGCATGGAGGCGTGACAGAGTCCTATGTAGTTTGGGGGTTAGGGAATACTCCACCATAAACCAGAGCTGAATAGTAGTACTTTGGAAAAGAAAAAGAAAAGAAAAGGAGGAAGTCAGGCGGTAGCACAGTGGGTTAAGCACACGTGGCACAAAGCAGAAGGATCCCGGTTCTAGCTCTGGCTCCCCACCTGCAGGGGAGTCGCTTCACAAGCGGTGAAGCAGGTATGAGGTGTCTATCTTTCTCTCCCCTCTCTCTGTCTTCCCCTCCTCTCTCCATTTCTCTCTGTCCTATCCAACAACAACAATAACAACAACAATAATAACTACAACAATGATAAAACAACCAGGGCAACAAAAGTGGGAAAAAAATAGCCTCCAGAAGCAGTGGATTCATGGTGCAGGCACTGAGCCCCACCAATATCCCTGGAGGCAAAAAAAAAAAAAAAGAAACACCTCAAAGAAAAATCAGGAGTTTTTATTTCATTTTGATTACTAAATGTACTATATTCACAGTTTCTATTAATGACTGTATATGCAGTCTCAAAACCAACATTTTGTTTATATTTTATCAATAGCTTTCAAAAACTGGCAGTTGGAATTCCAACCGCAATACAGACGGAAGAAAGTTGGCTTCAAGAACTATTCAAAAAGCATTCCAGTGAGTACATGCTCTTAACTGGGGGGGGGGGGGGGGGCAACAAGCTGGAAAGGGTCCAGGTGTAAGTGATTAGAAGAGTGACGGGCTTTGAATTCCAACCATGCAACCTGATTGTGAAGACTGGGCAAGATTCTTAACCTCCCTGAGTGTTTGCTAGTAAAAATCTTTCTGTCATAGGATTTCAAAGAGTACTGCAACCTAAGCAAACATAGTAGGAAGTGGAAGGATCCTGGTTTCAGCCCCTGAATCCCCACCTGCAGGGGGGTTCTCCTCACAAGCAGGGAAGCGGGTCTGCAAGTGTCTTTCTCTCCTCTGTTTCCCCTCCTCTTTCATTTTTTCTTTTATCCTATCCAATAAAATGAAAGAGAAAAAAAAAAAAAAAAAAAAAGGTCGCCAAGAGCAGTGGATTCATAGTGCAGGCCACCAAGCCCCTAGAGGCAAAAAAAAAAAAAAAAAAAAGAGAGAATTAAAATGAGATTAAATTATTAAGCCCCTTGGTATTTAGTAGTGTTTATGTTCACATCAGGAAATAATCTGGAGAGTAGGAGCGCTAGCATAATAGTTATGTAAAGAGCCTCTTGTACCTGAGGCTCCAAAGTCCCAAGTTCAATTCTTCATACCACCATAAACCAGAGCCAAGCTGTGCTTTGGTAAAAAAAAAAAAAAAAAAAAAAAAGGGGGGAGCGGGGAAGGGAGAAGGGGCAGGCCAGGAGGTGGTGCACCTCTAACTCTAAGCACACATGTTACCCTATCCCCCTGGGGATCCTGGCTCTAGTTCCCAACTGCAGGGGGGGATGCTTCAAAACAGATGAAACAAGTCTGTTCTATCTTTTTCTCTCCCTCTCAGTCTCCCCCTCCACTGTCAAATTTTCTCTGTCCTATCAAATAAAACATATATATATATATATATATGACATGTAAATACACACACACATATATATAACGTATATATAAAAGGAGGGTGGGGGTAGATAGCATAATAGTTATGCCTGAGACTCCCAACTTCCAGGTTTAATCCCCCATACCACCATAAGCCAGAGCTAAGTATTCTGGTAAAAAATTAATTAATTCATTAATGAAAAAAGAAAAAAATAGCTGCTGGGAGTAAGCCCCAGTGATAATCCTGGTGGTGTGAAAAGTCATCTAAAGATAATAAAACTACATCAAAAAAAAAAAAAAATATATATATATATATAGGGAGTCGGGCGGTAGCGCAGCAGGTTAAGTGCACATGGCGTGAAGCTCAAGGACCTGCGTAAGGATCCTGGTTCGAGCCCCTGGCTCCCCACCTGCAGGAGGCCACTTCACAGGTGGTGAAGCAGGTCTGCAGGTATCTATCTTTTTCTCCCCCTCTCTGTCTTCCCGTCCTCTCTCCATTTCTCTCTGTCCTATCCAACAATGACGACATCAATAACAATAACAATAATAACTACAACAATAAAACAACAAGGGCCACAAGAGGGGATAAATAAAGAAATAAAGAAAATTTAAAAATATATATATATATGGCCAGAGAAAGCTCACCAGGCAGAGTGCATGTCCTGCTATGTGTGTGGTCCAGAGCCCCAACCAAGCAAAATTATAATAATATGGCCTTATATATTAACACATATTTATATTTTTATTACAGAATAGATACAAACTGGGTTTCAAGTGTTAAACCATCAAAAAAAAATGTATACTGTAAAAGCTGAAATTGAGAGCTGGGGAGATAGCATTATGGTTATGCAAAAGACTTATATGCCGGAAGCTCAGAGGTCCCAGGTTCAATCCCCAAAACTATCATAAACCAAAGTTCAACAGTGCTCTAAGGTCTCTCTCTCTCTCTTCCTTTTTCACTTTCTCTCCCTGTGTCTCATTAAATAAATATTTTTAATTGGTATTGCAACTTATCCCTGTAAGTTATCGTTATAAATAGCCCTCCCTTTCAACTTCCTTATTTGTTATTACTTTAATTAGAGCATGCACTACTCAGCTCTCAATTAAGGTGGTGCTGGGGACTGAACCTAAGACCTTAAGTCTCAGATATGAAAACCTTCTGCATAACCACTATGCTATCTCCTCAGGCCCTGTCTTTTTTTTTTTTTTTTTTTTAAGATTTATTTATTAGGGAGATAGGAGGAGAGAAAGAACCAGACATCACTCTGGTACATGTGCTGCTGGGGGCTGAACTCAGGCCCTCCTGCTTGAGAGTCCAATGCTTTACCCACTGCACCATCTCCCAGACCATGTCTGTCTTATTTTATATCACTTATTCAGCTCATGCTTGTTGAGTTCCTAGCAGAGGTCAAGCTAGGGAAATGACAATTTGCAAGCAAAGCCTCTGCCTCAAAATTTTCTGCTGAAGTGAAGGAGATGGAGGTGATGGTAAGAGATGGTAATTAAAGATATAATACAGCCAGTGAGGTCAGTGCCAAGGAGAGAAAGGAGACAAAACATGGGGTGCTCAGGGGAATCTTCACAGAAGCTGTGGTTGTGTGTAAAGCCTCAAGGAAGTGAGAGTGAACAAGAACAGTCTCTTGGAAAAAGTGTTGCAGAGACGGGGACCCACAAGTGCATCCTTCTACAAAAGAAGTGGGGGACCTTTCTCTGCCAAGGATCATCTGAGTATTTATAACATCGTTTGCAAGACATACAAATGACCAACTTAACAATTAGCACGTAGGGGCCAGGCAGTGGCAAACCCAACTCAGCACACCTGCTGTCATGCACAAGGAGCCCAGTTCAAACTTCTCCCCACCTACAAGGAGGAGGCTTTGTGAGCAGTGAAGCTCACTCACTCTATCTGCCCCTGCCCTTCTCAATTTTTTTTCTGTGTTATTTATTAATTTTTTTTTTAAAAGCCACCATGAAGGAGTTGATCGGTAGCCCAGCAGGTTAAGCAAAGTGCAAAGACCTGCATAAGGATCCCGGTTCGAGCACCCGGCTCCCCACCTGCAGGATGAAGCCGGTGTCTAGCTTTCTCTCCCCCTCTCTGTCTTCCCCTCCTTTCTCCATTTCTCTCTGTCCTATCCAACAACAACAACAATAGTAACAGTAATAAAAAAGCCACCATGAGCCACAGACTTATTGTGCAAGCACCAAGCCACAGCGATAGCCCTAGAGGGGCAAAAAATAGATTAGTGCTTAGTACTGCCGTGAGCAAAGCTCCTAAATTTATTGATTTTTTTCGAGTCCCGTGTGTGGTGGCCTTGGCAGGGTAAAACCAAGTGATTTCACAAGCTGTACAACTCTCGGGATGGACATTCCCACCCGTTTTAGACAAGGAGGCAGCCAGAGTGACTGCAGCTTCCCACAGTCTCAAGAAAGTAACGTGACCAAACCTAGGTGTTAAAGAGACAACACAAGGGAGCAGCAGATCGCTTTCTCTCCTCTCCTCTCCTCTCCTCTCCTCTCCTCTCCTCTCCCGGATCAACTAGGAATACCAGAGGAGACCACCCGGACCAAAACAGGACAGGACTAGAATGACCACAGGAACCCAGTAAATCACCCGTGAGTACAAACACGCGTGGCTGGTGACAGAGAGGAGAGAGGGGCCTAAGGAGAGATTAAGTGGCTGCTTAGTTCGACAGTTTGTCAGTGGAGACACCACCTCCAGTCTGCTCCACAACAAGGGGACAGCTGAAGGGAGGAGGAGGCTCCCCAGAGACTCACCAAGTACAACTCTGAGTCTCCATTGCTACTGCCCTCAGAGTCTGGAGCAGAAACAGGGAGGGACACCAGGGTACAGAGATCTGACTGGGAAACTCAGGAGAAGACCTATGCCTCTCGGTGGCATAGCTGAGGGGCTGTGAAAGTCTCTTTGCATAACCACTGGAGTATCTCTGCCACACCCTGCTTTATCTCTTGGTCAGGAGTCAGTGATTAAGCCAAGAAGCCTATTGATAGTTTAAAAGCCCTCAGGCTCCCATAGCCTACAGGGGGAAAAAAAAAAGGCTTTTACACCACTGAACTCCAACTCAGGGATTGAAAAAACTGTTAACTTATATAAAATGGTTAAAACAACAAGAAAAAATATTGGAGACTCGAACCAGGACAAGAGTCCAGCTAAAAGTCCTCCAGAGGGTGAAGCACAAAACGAGTTCAACATCCAAACATTAGCTAAGGAAATAATAACAGGAGTGAGTAAAGAATTTGAAAAAATTGTAATCAGAAATGCAGGAACAACAAATGAGAATATGGAAGAAAATTCTAATAATCTCATGGTTATTAGAGAGCTGAAAGCTGAAATCGCTGAGCTAAGAAGGCAACTAACTGAACAAGCTAAAACAGTATCAGAGCAGGGCAACAAAATAGATGAACTCCAGAAAGCAGTAGAGGGCAGAGAGAATAGAATCAATGAGGCTGAAGACAGAATTAGCAAGATTGAGGATGAATTAGAGACAACTAAAAAAGAAGTAAGAGATCTCAAAAAGAGATTAAGAGATGCTGAAAACAACAACAGAGTCCTATGGGATGACTTCAAAAGAAACAATATACGCATTATTGGCTTACCAGAGGAAGAAAGAGAAGGGGAGGAAGAAAGCATTCTCCAGGCCATAATAGCTGAAAATTTCTCTAGTCTAGACAACACCAAAGACATAAAGATTCAAGAAGCCCAGAGGGTCCCAAACAGAATTAACCCAGACCTAAAGACACCAAGACATGTCATACTTAGATTGGAAAGGAATAAGGATAAAGAAAGGATCCTCAAGGCTGCAAGAGAAAAACAAAGAGTCACCTACAAAGGAAAACCCATAAGATTAGCAGCAGACTTCTCCATACAAACACTACAGGCCAGAAGAGAATGGCAAGATATCTATCGAGTGCTCAATGAGAAAGGCTTTCAGCCAAGAATACTATATCCTGCTAGATTGTCATTCAGACTAGATGGAAGCATCAAAACCTTCTCAGACAAGCAACAGTTGAAGGAAGCAACCATCACCAAGCCTCCCTTGAAAGAATTTCTGAAAGGTCTCCTATAAACAACCAGACCACCACAAATAGAACATATATCAAAACACTCTAAAACTCTACAAGAATGGCGTTAAAATATCTTCAATCTTTGATATCAATAAATGTCAATGGACTGAATTCACCTATTAAAAGACACAGAGTAGGAAGATGGATCAGAAAACACAACCCAACAATATGTTGTCTACAGGAAACTCACCTAACGCAACAAGACAAACACAGACTTAAAGTGAAAGGATGGAAAACTATCATTCAAGCCAATGGCCCACAAAAAAGGGCAGGAACAGCTATTCTCATATCTGACATTATAGACTTTAAAATAGATAAGATTAAAAAAGATAGGAATGGACACTACTTACTGCTCAGAGGATCAGTCAATCAAGAGGACTTAACAATTATTAATATCTATGCACCCAATGAGAAGCCATCTAAATACATCAAACTTCTACTGAAAGAGCTACAGCAATATATTAACAGTAACACAATCATAGTAGGGGACTTCAACACCCCTCTATCTCAACTTGACAGATCATCCAGGCAGAAAATCAATAAAGACATAAGGGAGCTAAATGAAGAGATAGATAAACTAGAACTATTGGACATTTTCAGAGTCATTCATCCCAAGAAACTGGAATACACATTTTACTCAAATCCACATGGATCATTCTCAAGGATAGACCATATGTTAGGCCACAAAGACAGCATCAGCCTATTCAAGAGCACTGAAATCATCCCAAGCATCTTCTCAGACCACAGTGGAATTAAACTAACACTTAACAATCAACAAAAGATTAGAAATAGTGCGAAAATGTGGAAGCTCAACAGTACACTTCTTAACAACTTCTGGGTCAAAGAGGAAATCAAGGAAGAAATCAAAATGTTTCGAGAGTTCAATGAAAATGAAGACACAAGCTATCAAAATATTTGGGACACAGCTAAAGCAGTCCTAAGAGGGAAGTTCATAGCTATACAAGCACACATTAGGAAACAAGAAAAGGCACAAATAAACAGCCTGATTGCACATCTTAAAGACCTAGAAGAAGAACAACAAAGGAATCCTAAAGCAACCAGAAGGACAGAAATTACTAAAGTTAGGGCAGAAATAAATAACATTGAGAATAGGAAAACCATACAAAAGATCAATGAAAGTAAATGTTGGTTCTTCGAAAGAGTAAACAAAATCGACAAACCTTTAGCCAGACTCACAAAACAAAAAAAGGAGAAGACCCAAATAAATCGGATAGTAAATAAAAGAGGAGAAATCACAACAGACACTGCAGAAATTCAACATATCATGCGAGGCTTCTATGAACAACTATATGCCACCAAGCTAGAGAACCTGCAAGAAATGAATGATTTCCTAGATACCTACCAACTTCCAAAACTAAGTAAAGAGGAAGTGGATAACATGAACAGGCCCATCACAGCTAATGAAATTGAAACAGTTATCAAAAATCTTCCCAAAAATAAAAGTCCTGGACCAGATGGTTTTACAAATGAATTCTACAAAACCTTCAAAGAAGAACTAATACCTCTACTTTTAAAAGTCTTCCAGAAGATTGAAGACACTGGAATACTCCCTGCCAGCTTCTATGAAGCCAACATCACCCTGATACCAAAAGCAGACAGGGACACAACCAAAAAAGAAAACTACAGACCAATATCTCTAATGAACATAGATGCGAAAATATTGAACAAAATTCTAGCCAACCGGATACAGCAGTATATCAAAAAAATTGTTCATCATGACCAAGTGGGGTTTATCCCAGGCATGCAAGGTTGGTTTAATATACGTAAATCAATCAATGTGATCCACCACATCAACAAAAGCAAGACCAAAAACCACATGGTCATATCAATAGATGCAGAGAAAGCCTTTGACAAAATACAACATCCCTTTATGATCAAAACACTACAAAAAATAGGAATAGATGGAAAATTCCTGAAGATAGTGGAGTCTATATATAGCAAACCTACAGCCAACATCATACTCAATGGTGAAAAACTGGAAGCATTTCCCCTCAGATCAGGTACTAGACAGGGCTGCCCACTATCACCATTACTATTCAACATAGTGTTGGAAGTTCTTGCCATAGCAATCAGGCAGGAGCAAGGAATTAAAGGAATACAGATTGGAAGAGAAGAAGTCAAACTCTCCTTATTTGCAGATGACATGATAGTATACATGGAAAAACCTAAGGAATCTAGCAAGAAGCTTTTGGAAATCATCAGGCAATACAGTAATGTGTCAGGCTATAAAATTAACATTCAAAAGTCAGTGGCATTCCTGTATGCAAACACTAAGTTAGAAGAAATTGAAATCCAGAAATCAGTTCCTTTTTCTATAGCAACAAAAACAATAAAATATCTAGGAATAAACCTAACCAAAGAAGTGAAAGACTTGTATACTGAAAATTATGAGTCACTACTCAAAGAAATTGAAAAAGACACAAAGAAGTGGAAAGATATTCCATGCTCATGGGTTGGAAGAATTAACATCATCAAAATGAATATATTACCCAGAGCCATCTACAAATTTAATGCTATCCCCATCAAGATCCCAAGCACATTTTTTAGGAGAATAGAACAAATGCTACAAATGTTTATCTGGAACCAGAAAAGACCTAGAATTGCCAAAACAATCTTGAGAAAAAAGAACAGAACCGGAGGCATCACACTGCCAGATCTCAAACTATATTATAGGGCCATTGTCATCAAAACTGTTTGGTACTGGAACATGAACAGACACACTGACCAGTGGAATAGAATTGAGAGCCCAGAAATGAGGCCCCACACCTATGGACATCTAATCTTTGACAAAGGGGCCCAGACTATTACATGGGGAAAGCAGAGTCTCTTCAACAAATGGTGTTGGAAACAATGGGTTGAAACATGCAGAAGAATGAAGCTGAATCACTGTATTTCACCAAATACAAAAGTAAATTCCAAGTGGATCAAGGACTTGGATGTTAGACCAGAAACTATCAGATACTTAGAGGAAAATATTGGAAGAACTTTTTTCCGCATAAATTTTAAAGACATTTTCAATGAAACGAATCCAATTACAAGGAAGACTAAGGCAAGTATAAACCTATGGGACTACATCAAATTAAAAAGCTTCTTCACAGCAAAAGAAACCACTACCCAAATCAAGAGACCCCTCACAGAATGGGAGAAGATCTTTACATGCCATACATCAGATAAGAGTTTAATAACCAACATATATAAAGAGCTTACCAGACTCAACAACAAGACAACAAATAACCCCATCCAAAAATGGGGGGAGGAATTGGACAGAATATTCACCACAGAAGAGATCCAAAAGGCCAAGAAACACATGAAAAAATGCTCCAAGTCTCTGATTATCAGAGAAATGCAAATCAAGACAACAATGAGATATCACTTCACTCCTGTGAGAATGTCACACATCAGAAAAGGTAACAGCAGCAAATGCTGGAGAGGGTGTGGGGTCAAAGGAACCCTCCTGCACTGCTGGTGGGAATGTCAATTGGTCCAACCTCTGTGGAGAACAGTCTGGAGAACTCTCAGAAGGCTAGAAATGGACCTACCCTATGACCCTGCAATTCCCCTCCTGGGGATATATCCTAAGGAACCCAACACATCCATCCAAAAAGATCTGTGTACACATATGTTCTTGGCAGCACAATTTGTAATAGCCAAAACCTGGAAGCAACCCAGGTGTCCAACAACAGATGAGTGGCTGAGCAAGTTGTGGTATATATACACAATGGAATACTACTCAGCTGTAAAAAATGGTGACTTCACCGTTTTCAGCCGATCTTGGATGGACCTTGAAAAAATCATGTTGAGTGAAATAAGTCAGAAACAGAAGGATGAATATGGGATGATCTCACTCTCAGGCCGTAGTTGAAAAACAAGATTAGAAAAGAAAACACAAGTCGAACCTGAAATGGAATTGGAGTATTACACCAAAGTAAAAGACTCTGGGGTGGGTGGGTGGGTGGGGAGAATACAGGTCCATAAAAAATGACGAATGAAATAGTGGGGGTTGTATTGCTAAATGGGAATCTGGGGAATGTTATGCATGTAAAAAAAACAAAAAAAGGAAGAAGAAGTAGAAACGCAAAGCAGAAATTGACTGAGTTTGGAGTATGGCACCAAAGTAAGAAAGCAGAAGTATACTAGAGTTTGCAGCGAGTACCTCCCTAATACTTCCTCTCCACTTTTCCAAGCTTTGGGTCTATGATTGCTCAACAATTTGTTTGGCTTTGTATGTTAACTCTCTTTTCAGTCACCAGGTTCCAGGTGTCATCAGGATGCCAGCCAGACTTCCCTGGATTGAAGACACCACCAATGTGTCCTGGAGCTCAGCTTCCCCAGAGACCCATCCTACTAGGGAAAGAGAGAGGCAGACTGGGAGTGTGGACCGACCAGTCAACGCCCATGTTCAGCGAGGAAGCAATTACAGAAGCCAGACCTTCTACCTTCTGCAACCCTCAATGACCCTGGGTCCATGCTCCCAGAGGGATAGAGAATGGGAAAGCTATCGGGGGAGGGGGTGGGATATGGAGATTGGGCGGTGGGAATTGTGTGGAGTTGTACCCCTCCTACCCTATGGTTTTGTTAATTAATAAAAAAAAAAAAAAAAAAAAAAAAGAGACAACACAAGGGGGTGGGTGGTGGCTCACCAGTTAAGCGCACGTATCACCATGCACAAAAAGCTGGGTTCAAGCCCCCGGTCCCCACCTGCAGGGGGAAAGCTTTGTGAGTGGTGAAGCAGGGCTGCAGGTGCCTCTCCCCCCCCCCCATTTCCCCCTTCCCACTCAATTTCTCACTGTATCAAAAAATAAAGATGATTTCAAAATTTTTAAGGGGGCAGGTAGTGGCAGACCTGGTTAAGCACACGTTACAAAGTGCAAGGACCCTTGGGAGTCGGGCTGTAGCGCAGTGGGTTAAGCACAGGTGGCGCTAAGCTCAAGGACCGGCCTCAGGATCCCAGTTCGAGTCCCCGGCTCCCCACCTGCAGGCAGGTCCCTTCACAGGCGGTGAAGCAGGTCTGCAGGTGTCTATCTTTCTCTCCTCCTCTCTGTCTTCCCCTCCTCTCTCCATTTCTCTCTGTCCTATCCAACAACAACGACATCAGTAATAACTACAACAATAAAACAACAAGGGCAACAAAAAGGAATAAATAGATAATAAAACATAAAAATAAAAAAAACAAAGTGCAAGGACCCAGGTTCGAGCCCCCAGTCCTCACCTGCAGGAGGAAAGTTTTGCAAGCAGTGAAGCAGGGCTGCAGGTGTCTCTCTGTCTCTCTCCCTCTCTATCACCTCCTTTCCTCTAAATTTCTGGCTGTCTCTATCCAATAAACAAATGAAGATAAAAAAATAAAAACTTTAAAAAGAAAGGAAGAGGGTGGAGGTTAGATAGAATAATGGTTATGCAAATGGACTCTCATGCCTGAGGCTCCAAAGTCCCAAATTCAAGCCCCCATACCACCATAAGCCAGAGCTAAACAGTGCTCTGGTAAAACAAAACAAAAAGAAAAAGGGAGGAAGGAAAAAAACAGGAGATCTTCCTCTTTCTTTTTGGTGGTGGCAGTGGGGATCAAGTCCAAGGCTTAAGGCCCCAGTGGTGGCGTACCTGGTAGAACACACACCACTTCAGGGCCTCATGCACGTGAAGTAGGCATTCTAGCGCCGAGATACATCCCTGGTCATAGAGGGAACATTTCAACTGTGATATAATAGGGGTGAGTTTTACGTTTGTTCCTCTTTATGTTGACGAAATGTTATTTGAAAGGAGCTTTCAAAAATACAAAATAAGTAACAATAAGGGCAACAAAATGGGAAAAAATGGCTTCCAGGAGCAGTGGATTCGTAGTGCAGGCACCGAGCCCCAGCAATAACCCTGGAGGCAAAAACAAAAAACAAAACAAACAAAAATACGAAATAAAGACAATATGATACTTATTTCTCCAAAAGTCTTATTTTCTTTTATAATAAGGTTCTATCCTACTTATCAAGATTGATCACAAATCTATCCTCTTTTTACAGAGAAGAAAATACCCCCTAAAGCAAAGGGGTACAAATCTAAAGGCACAGTTCCTAAGTCAAGAGGTAAACAATTTTTGGAATCATCTCCTCTGCTGGCAAAGGCAGACTAACCTTAAGAAGCTAGCCTTAACTCAGATGGTGCCCACCCTCTCTAGAAAAAGGTTCCTGTGGGGCAGGGCAGTGGTGCACCTGGTTAGATGCACATGTTACAGCATATGTTACAACGTGCAAAGACCTGAGTTCTAACCCCCGGTCCCCACCTATAGGGGGGAAGCTTTGAGAGTGGTGAAGCAGGGTTTCAAGTGTCTCTCTCTCTTTCCCTGTCTCTCCCTTTTTCTCAATTTCTGGCTGTCTCTATCCAATAAATAAAGAATAAAAAAAAAATTTAAAAAAAGGTTTCCCAGGGGCCAGTTGGTGGCACACCTGGTTGAGCACACATGTTATAATGTGCAAGAACCCAGGTTCAAGAATGCTTCGTGAGCGGAGAAGCAGGGCTGCAGGTGTCTCTCTGTCTCTTTCCCTGTCTCCCCCTTCCTCTTGATTTCTGGTTGTCTCTATCAAATAAATAATTTTAAAAATTAAAAAAAGGTTTCCCTTGAGAGTATCTCCCAGGTGATGAAGGAACTTGGTGCATGTGAACAGTGAGTGCATGATAGGCCCAAGGCTCTCAGCTAGAAAAACTGTACAACTTTGTTCTCAGTCACAACTTTTCTTTCTCTTCAGAAAAATGGATGATCCGTCCAGAAGAGTCAAGTCTAAATGTTTTATGTGAGCTGGAGGTAAAAAAAAAAAAGTTTATTTTCCAACTAGTACATTGTGTTGATGGTTAAAAAAAAAGTTTATTCCACCTTCAATAAATACTCTTTCTCTTTTTGAAAACTTAGTTTAAGGAAGACTTTATATCCCTGTTTGAACCTTCTCTGAGAACATTACCCAGCATCGGGCCACCCTCCATTCTGGCATACAAACATGAGAGTGCTAAGAGAGTCATCAAACTGAAGGTGATTTTAATGCATATTTATTATTGTCCTTATTATAAAAATTAGACTAGAATCCACATACTGGGGTGGGGTTAAATAGCATAATGGTTATGCAAATAGACTCTCATGCCTGAAGCTCCGAAGTCCCAGGTTCAATCCCCTGCACCACCATAAGCCAGAGCTGAGCAGTGCTCTGGTGATTTGCACAAAAGACAGTGACCCAGGCAGAGAGTTCATTTTTCTTGAGTTAGCACTGCAGTGGCTGTATTTGCTGCTCATTAAGTACTGCAAACTAGGTGGGGTAAAAGCACCCAGACTCAGGTGCCAACAATCCCAGCCTATAGGGGCTAATTCTCCCTTGCTGCTGTGTCATTTGGTCCTAGTGTCATGCTCTGGGTCTCTTCCGGGAGGCCTGAACTGAGACCACTCACATAAAATCAAATATATGGGGTGGGAAGATAGCATAATGGTCATGCAAAAAAGACTTTCATGCCCGAGACATCAAAGGTCCCAGGTTTGATGCCCAGCACCACCATAAGCCAGAGCTGAGTAGCAATCTGGTATATTAAATAAAAATAATAAAGAGAAAAAAAATCAAATAGATGCTCTCCCCATCTCTTGCATCTATAGTGCACCTTCTCCCCCACCCCTCACTCCCAAGGGAGGTTATGTCACCAGGCTTTCTTCTCCCCTGAGGTGGTATTGCTTGGTCACACATAGTTCCTGGGCTCCCTGGGCTCTGGTGGACTGCATCAGACAGGTGACCTCTAAGTGCCACTCAGATCTTCTTAGTGTCCACTAGCCCTTGAACAGAAGTAGCAGTTTGCTGGGATACACAGCCCTTTCTGGACAAGAACCGAAGTCCCCTGGGAATTCAGCTGCCTACCATTTCTGGAAGCCCCCATGGAGTCTGACAGGAGTTCTCACACAACAAACACACACACAAGAGAGTACTAATATAGACACCACCCCTGCGGTCCCAGGAGACATGCACCACCCTGCCCAGAGCCTGGGCTCCGAGGGTTCAGCTGGCACAGTCTCTGGGCCTCCTGTGGGCACTTACTCATGTTCCCCTTTTCAGAAAGAAGAGGAAGAGGAGCTACCACTCACGTGTGAATTCTGTGGGAGCAATCTGAGAAAGTTTCCTTCCGACGTGGACATTTACTCTGACAACATAAACGAAATGGAACTCGTAAGTTTTAATGCAGGGATACTGAGGGAAGCCCTGTTCTTTCTAAAGCACAGGTAGCACTCACTTCCTCCATTTTCCCCTCTGCACTGTTGTTCTTTTCTTTTCTTTTCTCTCTCTCTTTCTTTTTTTTTTTTTTTTTGCCTCCAGGATTATCACTGGGGCTCGGGGCCTGCACTATGAATCCACTGCTCCTGGAGGCCATTTTTTCCCTTTAGTTGCCCTTGTTGTTGTTATTATTGTTGTTGGATAGGACAGAGAGAAATGAAGAGAGGAGGGGAAGACAGAGAGGGGGAAAGACAGATAGACACCTGCAGACCTGCTTCACTGCAGGTGGGGAGCCGGGGGCTCGAACCAGGTTCCTTACGCCGGTCCTTGCGCTCCGTGCCATGTGCGCTTAACCCACTGCGCTACTGCCCAACCCCCTGAACTGTTATTCTTAAGAGTTATGTGTTAGGGGAGGGGGCTGGGCGGTAGTGCGCACTGGGTTAAGTGCACAGAGAAGTGCAATGGACCCGTGCAAGGATCCTGGAGTGTCTCTTCACAAGTGGTGAAGCAGGTGAGTCTATCTTTCTCTCCCCCTCTGTCTCCCTCTCCTCTCTCCATTTCTCTCTCTGTCCTAACAACGATGACATCAATAAAAACAACAATAATAACCAGAACAACAATAAAAAACATGGGCAGCAAAAGGGAAAATAAATAAATAAATATTTTTAAAAATTAATAAAAAAAAAAAAAAAAGAGTTATGTGTTGGAGGCCTGGTAGTGGCACCCCTGGTGGAGCTCACACATTACCATGAAAAAGGACCTGGATTCAAGCCCCTCCTGTGAAGAGGAAGTTTTCCTCTCTTTCTCTCTCTGCTCCCCCAACTCTTCCTTCCCTCTCAATTTATCTGTCTCTATCTAAATAGATAAACAGTAACGAGTTATGTGTTAGCTGTTTGGGTTATGCAAATCATGACCCACATGGGACACCATTTCATACTTGCTAGGATGACTGGCATCAAAAAGACAGACAGAAATAACTGTTGCCAAGGGAGGAGAGAAAAGACACGTCATATGGTAGTAAATGGACTGTGAAATGGTTCAGCTTCCTGGACAATGGTCTGGCAGTTCATCAAAATGTTAGTTACCGCACACGCCAGCAACTCACTCTAGGCCCACAGAACAGCTTGCTTGCACGTTCACAGCAGCTCAATTCCCACCAGTCAAAGAAAGTGGACAACCAGATGTCCACCGCCTGAGGAGAGGAGTGATGGAGTCATGTCACAGAGAACTGAGGTGCAGCCACATGCTATGATACTGACGAACCTGGAAATCATGATGCCAACTAAGCACAAGAAGCCAGTCACAGAGTGCCACGTGTGTGACTCCATTTACAGGAGCTATACAGAATCGACACAGAAAATAGCTTAGTGATTGCCAGGGGCTCTGAGGAGATAAAGACAGATAGTAACAGTCGATGACTACAGGTTTCATGCTCTAAAATGGACTCTGGGTGACAACTCTGTGAGTGTAAAAAAAAAAACAAACAATAGTGTACTTTGCATTGGTGAATTATATGGTGTGCAAATAACAACTCATTATAGCTGCCACGAAAAAATCACAAGGGAGCTGGGCAGTAGCGCAGCGGGTTAAGTGCACATGACACAAAGCGCAAGGGTTGGCATAAGGATCCCGGTTCGAGCCCCCGGCTCCCAACTTGCAGGGGGGGTCACTTTGCAAGCGGTGAAACAGGTCTGCAGGTGTCTATCTTTCTCTCCTCCTCTCTGTCTTCCCCTCCTCTCTTCATTTCTCTCTGTCCTATTCAACAACAACAGCTATGACAACAATAACAACTACAACAAGCACAACAACAAGGGCAACAAAATGGGGAAAATAGCCTCCAGGAGCAGTGGATTTATAGTGTAGGCACCCAGTCCTCACAATAACCCTGGAGGCAAAGAAAATAAAAAAGTATCACGAAAGATGATCATCCAAACCTTATTAGCAGCTTTTTTTTTTTCTTCCCATCTAGTCATCTTCACCCAGGACTGAAGGGATGAAAATGACCTCTTTTGTCTTTTAGACTGCCTGTTGTAGTGAATACCAACATCTAATTGACTTCATCAGGGAGGAAAGGCAAAAAAGTGAAAGCAGTGAAACTGAACTAATCTCCATCAGTCCTCATGCAGCCCACGGCAGTGAAGTTGAGCGGATCAAAGCCAAGGAAAAGGCCCTTCAGAGGTAACACTTGGGTCTTTGATACTGGAACTCAGGCCCAGTGAATCAGAGTGTTTCGTGACATGAATCCTAGTCTGATTTTCCCCCAAAAGACCCGATTCTGAGATACGTTCCCAAGCAAAGACATGAAAATTGACCAAAGCAAAAATGTGTACAGTTCCTGGTGGGTATCAGACACTTCAGAGGCTCAGTGATCTCACTGAAGTGGAAATGTACCAATCCCTAATACTCAGAGTGATCTAGCATTTTCTACATGAGACAAAAATGTGTTCATTAAACAGAGCAGAGACTCCCATGAACTAGATTTACAAGTCAGATCAGTTAAAAGTAACATTTAAACAGTTGAGATTTGCAGTGTGCTGTAAGATTCCCGATTTTTTGCATGCTACTTTTCATTTTGTAGAAAACAGGAGCGACAGATGGCCAAACAATATGCATTTATAAGAACGGAACCGACTATTTTTCCTGAAGAAGGTGAGTTTCACAATGCAGATCTTACAGGCTGTATACATCAGAAAGGTCATGTATTTGGTGAAGAGCTGAAGGTGGCATTTATTTAATTTATTTATTTATTTTGCCTCCAGGTTTATTGCTGGGGCTTGGTGCCTGCACTACAAATCCACTGCTCCTGGCGGCCATCTTTTTTCCATGGTTGTTGTTATTGCCGTTATTATGGTTGTTGTTGGGCAGGACAGAGAGAAATGGAGAGAGGAAGGGAAGACAGAGACAGGGTGAGAAAGCTAGACACCTGCAGACCTGCTTCACCACTTGTGAAGCGACGTCCCACCCGCAGGTGGGGAGCCGGGGGCTCAAACCGCGATCCTTACGCCATCCCTTGCGGTTTGTGTCATGTGCGCTTAACCCGCTGCGCTACTGCCCAGGCCCCAAAGGGCATTACTTTAAAAATAATAATTAAAGGCTGAATAATTAAAGGCTGCATTTCCATCAGTCAGATGTGGTGGTCCAGCCATGTAGCTTTTGAAGAATCTTTATTTCTGTTGTTGGCTGAATTAAATCAACATCTATAAAGTACTTTACAGACAGCTGCAAGGAGCCTTTGAGTTCACAATCTGCTTTGTTGAGCAAATATTCCATTTTATATTTAAATAAAAAATAGAGACAGAGTCAGACTTACAGCAGATTCCTTTCTTCATACGTAGGTTCTGACATTGGTTGGCCAGTGTAGGTACAGTACTGGCTCGGTGGAAAGGGTGCTTATCTTAGAGTTAGAAGCCCTGGGTTTATATCCTTGGCTTTCTCCTATCTAATTTGGGGTAAATTACTAAATCTTTCCAAGTATCAGGTTCTTCTTCAATCACTCCAAAGTATCGAAAAGATACTTAGGAAAGATAAAAAAAAAATTTCATATATTTACTTCTTTTAAAAAATATTTTAGTGGTCCGGGAGATGGCGCAGTGGATAAAGCACTGGATTCTCAAGCATGAGGTCCCGAGTTTGATCCCCGGAAGCACATGTACCATAGTGATGTCTAGTTCTTTCTCTCCTCCTATCTCTCTCATGAATAAATAAATTAAAAAAAAATTTTAGGGTGGGAGTAGATAGCATAATGGTTAAACATAGAGGCTTTAAGATTAACAATAATAATAATAATAAATTTAATTTGGACAGAGACAAAAACTGAGGGGTCGGGCGGTGGCACACCTGGTTGAGTGCACATGTTACAGTGTGCAAGGACCTGGGTTCAAGCCCCCAGTCCCCATCTGGCTTTGCGAGCAGTGAAGCAGAGTTGCAGGTGTCTCTGTCTCTCTCCCTCTCTTTCACCTCCTTCCCTCTCGACTTCAGGCTGTCTCTATCCAATAAATAAATAAAGATAATTAAAAAACATTTTTTCAAGACAAATTTAGAGGGAGGGGGAAGATAAGGAAGGAGAAAGAGAGACACCTGCATCTCTGCTTAACCGCTGTAGGTAGGAACTGGGGATTTGAAACCAGGTCCTCGCTCATGGTTACAGGCACTCAACCAGGTAAGCAACCGCTCAGCCCCATTTTTATTTATTTATTTTTTTAATGAAAGAGAAATACAGAGAGAGGGGGTAGATAATATAATGATTATGTAAAGAGACTCTCATGCCTGAGCCTCCAAAGTTCCAAGTTCAATCCCCTGTACCACCATAAAAACTAGAGCTGAGCAGTGCTCTGGTAAAAAGTATTTAAAGGGAGTAAGAGAATATGAGAGAGAACAGAGCACCAATTAGCTATGGATAATGGTGGTGCTGGTAATTGAACCTGGGACCTCAGAACCTCAGACAAGAAAGTGTTTTGGATAACCATTATGCTTCCCCAGCCTTCTTCATATATTTATTAATATTTATTTATTTTCCCTTTTTGTGCCCTTATTGTCTTTTTGTTGTTGTAGTAGTTATTATTGTTGTTATTGATGTCCTCGTTGTTGGATAGAGCAGAGAGAAATGGAGAGAGGAGGGGAAGACAGAGAGTGGGAGAGAAAGATAGACACCTGCAGTCCTGCTTCACCGCCTGTGAAGCAACTCCCCTGCAGGTGGGGCATATGTTTATTTTTTTAATGATGTAGGGTGTGTGTGTGTGTGTGTGTGTGTATTTGTCCAGAACAGAAATTTCCAGTTTTATGCAGAGCCAGGGACTGAACCCAGGCCTTACACATGCCTCAAATGTGTTCCACATTTGAGTCACCTCCTGGACTCTCTTTTTTTTTATATTTATTTACTTGTTTTCCATTCTGTTGACCTTGTTTTTTATTGTTGTAGTTATTATTGTTGTTGATGTCGTCGTTGTTGGATAGGATGGAGAGAAATGGAGAGAGGAGGGGAAGACAGGGGGAGAGAAAGACAGACACCTGCTGACCTGCTTCACCGCATGTGAAGAGACTCCCCTGCACTATCGCCTGACTCCCAACTCTATCTTTTTTTCTTTAGATTTTATTTATTTATTAATGAGAAACATAGGAGGAGAGAGAAAGAGCCAGGCATCACTCTGGGACATGTGCTGCCAAGGATTGAATTCAGGACCTCATGCTTGAGAGTCTAATACTTTATTCACTGTGCCACCTCCTGGACCACTTTTTTTTAAAAAAAAAAAAAACTAAGTTCCTAGTATACATTTCCTTAACATTCAACTGTTTCCTACTAAACCTACAGTCAGAAATCTTCACATACACGAAAGTAATAATTTCTCTGCTAGTGAGAATTCTCCTCCTCCTTCTATTATTATCTATTATTATTATCATCATTTCCAGGGCTTTGCACCAGTATGATTTCACTGCTCCCAGTTAACTCTTCTTTTGTTTTTTCTTTTTTTTTAAATTTCAGACAGAGAGAGAGGTAGAGAACAAGAGAGAGGGAAAGATACTACAACACCACTTCACTGTTTAGGAAGCTTTCCCTGGTGCTTTGCATGGTATTTCCATGTGGTGCCGGGACTCAAACCCAGGTCCTAGTGCATGGTAAAGTGTGCTCTTCTGGGCAAGCTATCTCCTTGTCCTCAGTCTCACTTGAAAATAAATAAATAGGGAGAGTCTGGCGGTAGAGCAGTGGGTTAAGTGTACGTGGTTCAAAGTGCAAGGACCAGCATAAGGATCCTGGTTCGAGCCCCCGGCTCCCTACCTGCAGGGTAGTCGCTTCACAGGTGGTGAAGCAGGTCTGCAGGTGTCTGTCTTTCTCTCTCCCTCTCTGTCTTCCCCTCCTCTCTCCATTTCTCTCTGTCCTATTCAACAACAACGACAGCAAAAACAACAATAATCATAACAGCGATAAACAACAAGGGCAACAAAAGGGAAAAAATAGCCTCCAAGAGCAGTAGATTAGTAGTGCAGACACTGAGCCCCAGTGATAACCCTGGAGATAAAAAATAAATAAATAAATGTCATCATTTTAATTTTCTTCCAGTAGTGGCTGGTGGGTCGGTGCATTTGTAATAGGACTTTGACATTTAAATTTAGAAGACAGTATGTGGAGAATTTTAAACTGACGTGCTTTCATGTGATTCTCTTCCCACTGATAGATACCAGACATAGTAAAATCACTTATCAACTCTCTTTGGATATTCCAATAATAGAAGAGGAGGAAGACAGACTAACAGATTTTTCACTAGCGAGAAGAAACATATCCATTGTTTGCTGTGACTCAAGGATAGCAGGTGGAAAGGTAATTCTTTTTTTTTTTTTTTTGTACTTGCTATTTTTGAAACATCAACTGCCTGAATTAGTAAGGTGGTCATGTTGAGTAGAACAATGCTGGGAGTCGGGCAGTAGCGCAGCCAGTTAAGTGCACGTGGTGCAAAGCGCAAGTGGTACAAAGCACAAGGACCGATATAAGGGTCCCAGTTCAAGCCCCCGTCTCCCCACCCGCAGGGGCGTCACTTCACAGGCGGTGAAGCAAGTCTGCAGGTGTCTTTCTCTCTCCCTCTCTGTCTTCCCCTCCTATTTCCATTTCTCTCTGTCCTATCCAACAACGACAACAACAATAACAACAATAATAACTACAGCAACAACAAAAAGACAACAAGGGCAAAAAAAAAAGGGGGGGGGAATAAACATAAAAAAGAACAATGCTGCTATACGGCACATTTAGCTATATATATTTTTTAGAAGAATTGGTACGGACTTGGCCTTTGAACTTCTACTAGACATTATAACAATGCTTATACATGGTTTATGTTGGACTATTTTTTTTAAATTATCTTTATTTATTAGATAGAGACAGCCAAAGATCAAGAGGGAAAGGGGTGATAGGGAGAGAGACAGAGAGACACCTGCAGCACTGCTTCACCTCTCATGAAGCTTTCCTCCTGCAGATGGGGACCAGGGGCTCGAACCCAGGTCCTTGTGCACTGTAATGTGTGCCACGACCTGGACCCTATTTTTTTTTTAAAGATTTCATTTATGTATTAATGAGAAAGATAAGAAAGAGAAAGAACCAGATATCATTCTGATACATGTGCTGCCAGGGATTGAACTGAGGACCTCATGTTTGAGAGTCCACTGCTTTTAGCCAGTGTACCACCTCCCAGACCACTATTTCTTTTTTTTTTTTTCCTCCAGGGTTATTGTTGGGCTCGGTGCCTGCACCATGAATCCACCGCTCCTGGAGGCCATTTTTCCCCCTTTTTGTTGCCCTAGTTGTTGCAGCCTCGTTGCGGTTATTATTGCCATTGTTGACGTTGCTTTGTTGTTGGATAGGACAGAGAGAAATGGAGAGAGGAGGGGAAGACAGAGAGAGAGGGGAGAAAGATGGACACCTGCAGACCTGCTTCACCGCCCGTGAAGCGACTCCCCTGCAGGTGGGGAGCCGGGGGCTCGAACCGGGATCCTTACACCGGTCCCTGCGCTTTGCGCCACGTGCGCTTAACCCACTGCGCCACCGCCCGACTCCCTTATTTTATTTTATTTTATTTTATTTTATTTTTATCCAGAGTTTTGCTCAGCTCTGGTTGGTGGTGGGGCAGGGGATTGAACCTGGGACCTGGAAGTCTCAGGCACAAGAGTCTTTTTGCATAACCATTATGCTGTCTCCCCCACCCTGCAGGGCTATTTTGATTATTTCCTTTAAAATGTGATCGCTGGGGAGTTGGGCAGTAGCGCAGCGGGTTAAGCGCACGTGGCACAAAGTGCAAGGACCCGCGTAAGAAGCCCATTTCGAGTCCCCGGCTCCCCACCTGCAGGGGAGTCGCCTCACAGGTGGTGAAGCAGGTCTGCAGGTGTCTGTCTTTCTCTCCCTCTCTCTGTCTTCCCCTCCTCTCTCTATTTCTCTCTGTCCTATCCAACAATGATGACATCAATAACGACAACGATAAAACAAGAGCAACAAAAGGGGATAAATATATTTTTTAAATGTGATCACTGTACATTAGGAAATATTTGGAAAACACAGAAGGAGAGGAGAACGCAAACACTGCAACCATTTCTCCCAAAATCATTCATGTTTTCTAGGCTTTGTCTTGTATGTTAGCAATTACTATATTACACAAAGCTATAGAAATCAATCTAAATTTCATAGTGACATAATGTATTCAAATGATGCAATTTTGCCTTTGCAACATGACTAGATCTAGGCTAGAGGGAAGTATGCTGAGTAAAATATGTCAGAGAAAGACGAACATTCACTTATATGACTTCACTCATATATGGTATTCGGAGCAAACAGATGATGTAAATTTCCGGTCTATAAGACCAAACAGAGGCTACAAGAGAGGAAGGTGGAAGTGGGGTGGGTTAAGCTGGGTCCAAGGGATGAACTGTACAATGAAGGGCAGAACTGCACTTCAGGTGAATCTGAGGTAACATGCACTGCTATTACTTGATAAAGGTGGCTACCCGGAACTTATATAACCATATGATACGCTGTTACCTCACGGGAAACCAAACCAATATGGCATGTTTGAGAACTTCCCTAAATGCAGCAGAGTCGGGAGGCGTCGCCCTAACCAACCTGAGCTGCTGCTTACTCAGCATGCGGGAGAGGAACCAGGAACTCTTGGCTGAGTGGGAACACAATGCAGCTCTCCTTTATTAATCAGATACACCGCCTTTTATATAATCTCTTTAACCGGAAGTGGCAAATGGGAAAAGGAAATGGCTAGGAGAGGGGGCGGAGCAAAAAAAAAAAAAAAAAAAGAGCTTGAACATAGGAAGCTTCCATAGCAGCTGGCAGCTGTTTGGAAGGTTCTAACCAATGGGATTAAACCAATACCCTGCAGGCAGGGCGGGTCCCAGGCAAAACGGTGATTATGTAAATAGACCACAGCATCAAGCAATGCAGAGGACCTGGAGTAATGACCAACAGCAGAACACATTTATTTATTTTAAAGAATGAAATACGCATCTTCCAAAATAAATGACAGCAAGACCAAAGGTGGCTGTACAGGGAGGGCCTGTGCTTCCCTCCTCCCAGAATCAACAGCAAAGTCACAACAATACATGGAAAAGCCTGCAGAGAAACAGACTTCCCACACAAGGGAACATAGTCAACGACTGCCACCTCTCCAGATTCAAAGGAGGTCTCGAAACTTTACATCAGGCTCAACCTGACGCTGTTGACTGGCTACGGAAGAAGGGCAAACGCTAGAAGAAGAGGAAGGGAACAAAAAAAAGGTCGACATCCAGGTAGCTGGATAGGGAGAGCCCTCTGCAAAGAAAAGGAAAAAGTTCTTCCACATTATTATCATTATTATTTTAATATTTATTCCCTTTTGTTGCCCTTGATGTTTTATTATTGTTGTTATTGATATCATTGTTAAATAGGACAGAGAAATGGAGAGAGGAGGGGAGACAGAGAGGGTGAGAGGAAGATAGACACTTGCAGACCTGCTTCACCACTTGCAGACCCTTCCCCCTGCAGAGGGGATGTCTCGAACCCAGGTCCTTGCACATTGTCACAAGTGACTTCAACCAGGTGCGCCACCACCCAGCCCTGTTCTTCCACCTTACAATAAACCCAGCAATCACAATCAGAAGAGATCCACAAGGCAAACAAAAAATGAAGAGAAGAAATGGTGGCTGGGGGCTTAGGAGACAGAGTAATAGTAATGCAAGACTTTCAAGCCTGGAGCACCAGAAATCAGAGTCAATCCCATACATTGCCATAAGCCAGAGCTGAGCAGTCCTCTGGTTTGACAAAAATAATTAAGTAAAAAAGGAAGGAAGAAAGAAAGAGAAAGAAAGAAAGAAGAAAGAAAAGGAGGAAGAAAGGGCAGGGGTAGATAGCATAATGGTTATGCAAACAGACTGTCATGCCTGAGGCTTCGAAGTCCCAAGTTCAATCCCCTGCACCACCGTAAACCAGAGCTGATCAGTGCTCTAGTAAAAAAAAAAAAAGAGAGAGAGAGAGAGAGTCAGGCAGTGGCGCAGCGGGTTAAGTGCACGTGGCACATTTGAGCCCCCCAGCTCCCCACCTGCAGGGGAGTCGCTTCACAGGCGGTGAAGCAGCTCTGCAGGTGTCTGTCTTTCTCTCCCCCTCTCTGTCTTCCCCTCCTCTCTCCATTTCTCTCTGTCCTATCCAACAAAAACGACATCAATAACCACAATATTGTTAAACAACAAGGGCAATAAAGGGGAAAATCAATAAAATGAATATAAAAAAATTTTAGAAAAGGAGGCAGGAAGGAAGGCAGGAAGGAAGGAAGGAAAAAGTGGTTGTATTTTTGTCTAGCAAGCCAAGGATGTCCATCGCCATATCTGATGTGTTGTATCTGCAATAGCCAGCAGCTAAGTGTCTTGTTTCCTGTTGTGTATAGATCATGAGGAATGAACTCCTAGAGAGGTACTACAAACATGGGGGCAAGTTTCTGACTTCATTTCCAGACGGGACAACACAAATATTGTATCCTTTTCATTCAGTGAGTTATTTTTATTTGTTTTGGTTATTCATAAACAGAAGAACATCAAGAAAAATATATAGGGATTACCTCCACAGTTTCACCAAAGATGTAAATACATTCTTCTTTTTCTTTTAATTTTTTTAAATTATCTTTAGTTATTTATGGGATAGAGAGAGACAAAAATCAAGAGGGAAGGGGGAGATAGGGAGAGAGACAAAGACACCTGCAGCCCTGCTTCACCACTCACAAAGCTTTCCCCTTGCAGGTGGGGATTTGGGGCTCAAGCCCGGGTCCTTTTGTATTGTTAACATGTGCGCTCAACCAGATACACCACCACCCGACCTGGTCCCTAAATATATTCTTTATTTTGCCAGAGCACTACTCAGCTCTGGCTTACAGTGGATTGAACCTCGGACATTTGGTGGCTCAGACATGAAAGGCTTTTTGCATAACTGTTATGCTATCTCTCCAGCCCTCTTTATTATTACTTACTAATGAGAGAGAGATAGGGTGAGAGAGAAAGAGAACCAGAACATTACTGTGGCAGATGTGATGCTGAGGATGGAATTTGGGACTTCATGTTTGAGGATCTAATGCTTGATCCACTGCACCACCACCTAGCTATGGGAACATCTTTTAAAATAAGTTTCCTTATTTTTCTCTTTCCTATTTTCAGTGTACACACTCATAATTTTTAAAGGAACTAGACGCTCATATTTTGTAACTTGCCGCCTTTACATAACTGTGTGCAATAAGTAGTAAATATATAATATGTAACGGATACAGTTTTGGTTCTACGACAAGACTGGTATTTTGTTGTAGTATACACATGTGCTACAATTCTTGTAACATGTCTCTTATTACTAAGCTAAACAGTGCTCTGTTAAACAAAATTAAATAAAATTCCACTTAATTGTGATACATAATTATTTTTAAATATTTATTTATTCCCTTTTGTTGCCCTTGTTGTTTTATTGTTGTAGTTATTATTGATGTCATCATTGTTGGATAGGACAGAGAGAAATGGAGAGAGGAGGGAAGACAGAGAGGGCAAGAGAAAGACAGACACCTGCAGACCTGCTTCACCGCCTGTGAAGTAACTCCCCTGCAGGTGGGGAGCCGGGGGCTCAAACTGGGATCCTTATGCCGGTCCTTGCACTTGGCGCCACATGCGCTTAACCCCCTGTGCTACTGCCTGACTCCCCACATAATTCTTTTTATATGATGCTAAGTTCCATTTACCAGTATTCTGTTCAGGGGTGTGTGTGTTAAATATATTTGATGCACATAAAAATTAAATTCCTTCTGGCACCTTCCAGTTTTCAGAAAGCTTTTCTCATTTCAATGGTCTCTCTCACAAATTGAATTCATCCCCCAAACAGTGGAAGCCTATTAGAACAACTCAAATGACCTTATCTGATCTCAGTTACCCCTCTGGAAACCTAGCCATCATCCAAGTGCCCAACAAGGTCCGGGGTTTCACTTGTATAGTCCAAGAAGACGCGTCTATGGAACCTGCAATCCTGGCAGTGCTGAGCTCTTCTGGCAGAAGTTCCTGCTATCATCCTAACGGAAATGTCTGGTAGGTTTCTAGATTCCTCCTGACGCCACTTTGTTTCTTGACTTTTGTGAAACTACTATTTTTTTTTTTAATGGTGAGAATGACTCAGATTTTTCTATAATCAAATCTCCTAGATAAATTATATAGTGCCCCTGGGGATTTGAAATATGATCCCATGTGATTTTGTTAGAAGTCTGCACTGCTTGGGGCCAGGTGGTGGCACACCTGGTTGAGTGCATGCATTGCAGTGTGCAAGGACCTGGGTTCAAATCCCTGGCCCCCACCTGCAGGGGAAAAGCTTTGCAAGTGGTGAAGTAGTGTTGCAGGGGTCTCTCTGCCTCTCTCCCTCTCTATCACCCCCTTCTCTTTTGATTTCTGGCCGTTTCTATCAAACAAAATAAAGATAATTAAAAAATATATTAAAAAGTGGTCCGGGAGATGGTGCAGTGGTAAAGCTTTGGACTCTCAAGCATAAGGTCCCGAGTTCAGTCCCTGGCAGTACATGTGTCAGAGTGATGTCTGGTTCATTCTTTCTCTTCCTATCTTTCTCATAAATAAATTATATCTATATGTGTGTGTGTGTGTATATGTATGTATATATATATATATATATATATATATATATATATTCCACACTGCTTGTCTTTTTGTTGTTGTTTTGCCAGAGCACTGCATAGCTCAGGTTTAGGATGGTATGGAGGACTAAACCGGGGACTTTGGAGCCTCAGACATGCAAGTCTTTTGCAGAACTATTATATTATCTCCCCCATGTTTTTCCTTTTCGTTTTCTCTTTTTCCTCCTCCTTCCTTCCATCTTTCCTTTTTCTTTCTCTCTCTTTCTTCTTCCTTTTTGTCATCACCAGGGACTCTGCTTCAGATAAAAAAGGAGACAGAGCCCCAGCTACCCCACCTGCAGAGGGGTCACTCTGCAAGCAGTACAACAGGTCTGCAGGTGTTTATTTTTCTCTCCCTCTCTGTTGGTATGCATGAGACCCCTTCTGTTTCATTTGGTTTAAATCCCCCCTGCTTAACACCATTCTATTTACATAACCACTTCATTCTATTTACATAACCACTGATAAGTTCCACCCTCCCTCCAGGGCATTGGTGGTTCAGTGATAGGATTCTCGCCTAATCTGCCCCCTCCTTGTCACACTCTGATTTTTACCAGTCACTTTTCTCTCCACTCTCTCTATGTCACATCCTGTTTCCACCCTACTTGGCAAGTATATATAAAGACAGCATTGTGAGTTTTACTTTACTTTGAGTTTAACTTAGCTCGTCTTAGATTGCACTGCGTCCTGCATGAATAAAGAGATACTGCGTACAGCTCAACTATGAGTCCCTGGTCGTCTGTTACCTGCCCGTGAAGCCAGCCCGGCAAAAACAGCATAACCCATCGAAAACAACACCTCTCTATTTTCCTCTCCCCTCTCAATTTCTCTTTGTACTACCCAAAAAAGAAAAAAAAAAAAAAAACTGAAAAATAGCCACACAGTGGATACGTATCGTTGGACTCTCAAGCATGAGGTCTCAAGTTTGATCCCTAGCAGTGCGTGTACCAACCAGAGAAGGGAAGAGACACCGCAGCACTGAAGCTTCCTTCACTGCAGTGGGGCCGAGCTTGACCCTGAGTTGTGCTGCATTATCCAGGCGTTGTCTTGCTGGCCCGATGATGTTACGCTCTCTCATTTAAGGATATAATTTGCCAGTGCACAGACAGCTGCTTTGCCGTGTTATTACTTTTTTAAAATATTGTATTTATTTATTAGTAAGGTACAAAGAGAGAGGGAGGGGGAGCGGGGAGAGAGAAAGGGTGAGGGAGAGGGGGAGGGAGAGAGAGAGAAAAAAAAATGAACCATCTATCACTCTGGCACATGTGTTGCCAGGGATCAAACTTAGGACTTCATACTTGAGAGTCCCAACATTTTATCTACTGCAACGTTTTGGACGACCTGTGTTACTATTCTTTGAGATATATTCCTAACTATAATAAACATTCTGTAACCACAATCAACAACATAAAATGAAATCTCTAGAGAAATTAAGATTCTGACTGCATTTTGTTCTACTAACATGTATTCTATGACTTTATTTAGCCACTGTCACATATTTCATTATAAGATCATTTAGACAGTAAAATCTGAGTTCTGACTTCAAATACAATATAAACTTTATGAGTTTTTTTCAGTTTTTTTTTTTTTTTTTTTTTTTTACCACAGCACTGCTCAGCTCTGGCTTATGGTGGTGCGGGGGATTGAACCTGGGATTTGACGGAGCCACAGGCTTGAGAGTCTGTTTGCATAACCATTATGCTATCTACCCCCACCCTGAGAGATTTTTTAAAGTATTTATAGGTGTAAATATATCCTGAGCAACTCTGCCAATATTTGGGCAAAGTTTGGACCCTCTGCCAGTACTGAAAAAGTCAGGACACAATTATTTGCATTTTAATTCAGAAGCAGTATTTAACTCATTACCACCATGTAGATTGGAGAACTTCTACTTCTCTGGGGTTCAACAGCAATTATACATAGACATACGTTTATTTATAGAGATATTGAAAATGTGAGAGAGACCACAACCACAAAGCTTCCTTCAATGCAGTGGGGGTTGGGCGGTGTTATCTATTAGGTAGAGAACTAAATTGTTCCCAGTCACTGGCTTTGAGAACTTTTTCCTTTCCAGCAAAGCCCTGTGACTCATTTTGCTCCTAGGTCCTGTGAAATGACACATGATACTTAAGACCCTTTCAATTACCTTTCTAGTAGCAAGTTTTCATCTTCCCTGCCTTGAGGGCACAGCCTGAAATTTTGCTACCACACTTACTATACTTCAAAACAACTGATCGGGAGTCGGGCTGTAGAGCAGCGGGTTATGCGCAGGTGGTGCAAAGCGCAAGGACCAGTGTAAAGATCCCGGTTCGAGCCCTGGTTCTTCACCTGCAGGGGAGTCGCTTCATAAGTGGTGAAGCAGGTCTGCAGGTGTCTATCTTTCTCTCCCCCTCTCTGTCTTCCCTTCCTCTCTCCATTTCTCTCTGTCCTATCCAAAAAAAAAAAATGACAACAATAATAACTACAACAATAAAACAACAAGGGCAACAAAAGGGAATAAATAAATAAAATAAATATTATAAGATATACTTAAAAAACCAACTGATCATTGGCTAGTTTTGGTTGAATATTATTTTCACCTACATTTCAAAGTAAAACCAAATCAACCCATTCTGAGACATAGGAAGATAATCAACTCAACTTCTCACTTTTGCCTTTGCTATTAGATTATGGCCACTACTCAGTTTGAGGAAATAATCCAGTAGCTATTTTATTCAGGTTACCCTCATAGCTAATTTATTTATTTCAAGATAGAGAAGGGGAAACAGCATAATGGTTATACAAGAAGACTCTCATGCCTGAGGTTCCAAAATCCCAAGTTTATCCCCCGTACCAACATAAGCCAGAACTAAACTAGAAATTGTGTGTGTGTGTGTGTGTGTGTGTGAGAGAGAGAGAGAGAGAGAGAGAGAGCAAAGCACTACTCTACCATCCATGAAGTCCTAGTCATTCTGTCTTTGTTGCTCTCATATGATGCAAGGGATTAAACCCAGGACCACATACTTGTGACTCTTACTGAGTCACTTCTTTAGACCCGGCTTTTGTTGTTACCAGAGCACTGCTCAGCTCTGACTTATGATGCGGGCAGGGGATTGAACTTGGGTCTTGGGAGCCTCAGGCATGAGATTCTCTTTGCATAACCCTAGGCCTGAGTTTTTAAAAGCTGCTCATCACTGGGGCTGGGTGGTGGCACACCCAGTAGGGTGCATATGTTACAGTGCACAAGGACCCAGGTTTGAGCCCCTGGTCCCCACCTGAAGGGGGAAAGCTTTGTGAGTGGTGAAGCAGGGCTGCAGATGTCTTTCTCCCTGTCTGTCTCCCCCCTTCCTCTCAATTTCTAACGGTCTCTATCCAATAAATAAAGATTTTTTAAAAAGCTGCTCATTAAGTCAGCTTCCTAAGAACTAAGAACTACACCTATTGTCTATCCTTAAGAAAGGGTGGTGAGTGGTCCGGGAGGTGGTACAGTGGATAAAGCACTGAACTCTCAATCATGAGGTCCTGAGTTCGATCCTCAGCAGCACATGTACCAGAAAGATGTCTGGTTCTTTCTCTCCTCCTATCTTTCTCATTAATAAACAAATAAAATGTTAAAAAAAAAAAAAAAGAGAAAGGGTGGTGAAAGCTGCAAAAAAGTGAGAGGGTAGGAGATGATTAAGACTGCAGTCATTTACACCAGCAGCTCTTAAACTTGTCTGTAATGTGGCCCTGATCTGTTCCCACCACGCACTCTGTCAGAGATCTCTGAGATGGTCCCTGGGCCTCTCCATCTCTAAGAAGTCTCTGTGAAGGATCCCTGACTCCCAGTTGCTGGGAGCTGTTTTTCTCTCTTGTGGAGGTTGGTCACCCCCAGAATCCACCCCCAGTGGTCTGCATTGAGAAAGTCTCAGCACTGGAGTCTCCCCTGACTCAAGTACTGCTTACCCTTCTAAAGTCTTCTTTTCTGGACTGAACCTCCTCCATCCGCTCCCTTCTCATTCCTTTCTAGTTCGTAATTTCCAGAACCTTCTATCTACCATCCTGCTTCCAACCTTTGGGTCCATTTTGGTGAATCCGTTGGTGGTGGAGTGGACCCAGTACTTCTACTGAGTGAAGAATTTCCCACGAGTCCTTCCTAAGATCGGAGGTTCTCCCATCATTCACATGGTGCTGGTGTGCATATACTTCCCTTTGTTAGCATGAGGCAGGGCTGATTTCAGGGTTGAATTCTACCTGGTGTTACTGGCTGTGATGTTTTTTTTTTTTTAATTTCCTTTCTGCTTAGGGTATTCATCAATATCTTGGGAGGTCAATATTCAGATGAAACTGGCAACCGCATAAGGGCCTGGAATTGGTCAAGTTCCGTTGCTGCTGTTCCTTTTGTTTCCTTTAAGCCTGTCTTTCTGGCTTTGAACCGTTATGTTGGACTTCGCATCTTAGAGCAAGACAAGATTTCAATCACTTTTCTAGCAATGGGCCAACAGGCAAAAATCAGTGTCGGGACCAAAGTGAAGGTAAGTGAAATTATGAAATGGTTTAGAGCATTTAAATTATTCACTAAGAATTTTGGAGTTCAATGGAAAAACATGTTCCTAACTAAATCAAGGCAGTCCTGTTGTTTCTTCAGAAATTTCTTCTAGTTCAGACTTGAATTCAAGTGACATATGATGGGTTGATATTTTGGAACTGTTTTAGCAGGTAAGTTTTAAGGCTGTGTATTACTCTTTTCTCTGGATTACAGTAGAAAGCCCTGTGATGCACCACGAGACCTGGTTCGAACCATGTTCAAGACCAAACCTGAGCCCATGTCCTTGCTGAACTTCTTGCTCTCTGTCCACTGAGGACCTGTCATGTCCCCTAGACTGTCCGTCTTCTCACTTTGTCCTTTGATTGCTCAACTCCATGGCTGCCTTTTCTCCTGAATGGTGGGCTCCTGAAGGGTAGACTGGATCTCACCGAGTCTTCATCACTAGACCCTGCCCAGGGCATGTCCAGAGAACACCTTACCGGTCCCCACCTGCAGGGGGGAAGCTTCCTGAGCTCTGAAGCAGTGCTGCAGCTAGTGCTCTCTCCCCCCACCCTCTATTTCTCTGTCCTATCAAATTAAATAAAGCTAAAAAAAAAGTTATCAGAGAACACCGTAGTCACTGGCAGTACCACTTAATGGTTAAGGGGCAAGAACTTCATGTCACAGAGACATACTGTCTGTCAACCCTCAACTTTGTCACTTCGCTAAATGGATGAACTTGAAGTTCTGTCACCTCATTATAAAATGCATATAATGATTCTTACCTCAGATTGCTGTGAAGATTTCAATGCACTGCAAAATACGTATGGTGTTTTGACACCAAATAAGTGCTAAGCCAATACTGGCCTTTGTCAGGTATGCCTCAGTAAGGCAGAGAATAAGTTTCTATGCATATACACATATGCATAATCTTTTCCCCCCATGTTATGCCTCAGTAAGGCAGAGAATAAGTTTCTATGCATATACACATATACATAATCTTTTCCCCCCATGTGGTGTCAGGAATCAAAGCTAGAGTCTCTTACATGTAAGACTGAACTGCTGACTGAACTTCCTGGCCCCTAGTTCATCTTAAAGACTACCTCTTATCATTGCTATTTTGATTTCTCCAACTCAACAGTAAAATTTCCAATAGATTTTTTTTTTCCCCACCAGGGTTATTGCTGGGGCTTGGTGCCGGCACTACAAATCTACCTCTTACAGTCGCCATTTCATCCTTTTTTTTTTTTTTTTTTTAAATACCGGAACACTACTCAGCTCTGGCTTATGATGGTACAAGGGATTGAACCTGGGACTTCAGAGCCTCAGGCATGGCAGTCTGTTAGCATAACCACTGTGCTATCTACCCGTCTCCCTCCCTTTTTTTCTTTCTTTCTCTCTTTCTTTCTTTCTTTCTTTCTTTCAGAAAGGATAAATTAACAAAACCATAGGGTAGGAGGGGTACAACTCCGCACAATTCCCACCACCCAATCTCCATATCCCACCCCCTCCCCTGATAGCTTCTCCCTTTTTTTTTTTTCTATTTCATTTGATAGGACAGAGAGAAACTGAGTTTTTTTTTGTTGTTGTTGTTTTTTTACCAGAGCACTACTCAGCTCCTTTTCTTCCCCTTCTTCTTTCTCCTTGAGCATTATTCAGCTCTGGCTTATGGTGGTTGGGAAGGGGTTGAACCTGAGGCTGCAGAGCCTCCGAATAAGAGTATCTTTGCATAGCCTTTGCGCTGTCTACCCCCCCCCCCCCCCCCGTCCTCTACCAACTCTGTTTCCATGAGTACTAGTTTCATTCGAGAGAAGCTTCTCTACCACAGCCTCAACTTGCCCTCAAAGTCACAGAAAGTCTGGTTGTGTATCCCTTTGGTTGGAATTTGAGGATCCCTGGTTCCTAGCATGTTTGGGTTATTGAAGTTTACTTCTGGTAACTGTGGAGACAAAGTGGTTCAAGCTGGTGAGAAATAGGACTGCCAGTCTCAGCTTGGGCACCTGTACTCAATTCAGAAGGTAGGGAGAGGGGTTGTTTCCAAAGGAGCGAGCATCCGATGTTCACAACCTACATTTAATTTCAATTGACTTGAGCTCAAAATGTGTTTTGGGTTTAGTGGTTTCAGTTGGTCATTTAATTCTCCAATGGTACTTTTTATTTTTACTTTTCAGATTACTGTTCTGATGATAATCATTCCTTTCTAGGACCATTATCATTTTTTAATGATTTATTTACTTACTGACAAAGAGTCCAAAGCACTTATCCTGGTATATAGAATACCTGGAGTCAAACTTAAGACCTCACATGTGCCAAGTCCTACACTCTACCCGCAGAAATTTAGAATAACAGCACTTGTCCGATTTCCACTTATTTCAAGAGGAGCTCCACCCCCAAATCAGTGACTCTACCTGTTCTCTCCCTCCTCTCCCCGGCTCCACTCTGACCAGTCCCACAACTGGATCCTCAGCTCCCTTCTCTTTCTCTTTGCTAAAAAGCTCCAGAAACCACAGGAGATTCCACTTCATCGATACCTGAATGGGGACGACCTTCTCCTACTGGCAAGCTTGATAAAGATTCGACGCTTGCTTCACAAGCTTGAAGGATATATGAATTTTCCCTCCAACCAGGTTTGGGAAAAATTAAAGCAACCTTCTTATATTTCTTCACTTTCCCTAAGACTAATGGCCCTTTGTCAGAATTCTGGTATAAAGAAAGATATAATAGCAACAGTAACAGCTATAATAAATGAAAGAATTTAGCTGTAAGAGTCACAGTGCACTTCTGTTTCACTGAGTTGATGCTGGGGGGGGGGGGGGAGGTTCAAGAAAAATGTCTAAAGCACACATGGCACAAAGTGCAAGGACTGGCATAAGGATCCCGGTTCGAGCCCCCAGCTCCCCACCTGCAGGAGAGTTGCTTCACAGGAGGTGAAGCAGGTCTGCAGATGTCTATCTTTCTCTCCCCCTCTGCCTTCCCCTCCTCTCTCCTTTTCTCTCTGTCCTAAAAGCGATGACATCAATAACAACTACAAAAACAATAAAACAAGGGCAACAAACTGGTAAAATAAATATTTAAAAAGGAAAGAAAGAAAAGAAAAATGTCTAGACATCTGGGAGGCAGCAGCAGCTAGAGCACACGTGCTAGCATGGGTGTGGCCCTGGCACGACATATACCGCTGATGCTCCGGTCTGTCTTTACAAATTATAATTGGGGCTGGTTGGCGATGCATCTGTGTGCAAGGACCTAGATTCAAGGCCCCAGACCCCACCTGCAGGGGAGAAGCTTCACAAGCAGTGAAGCAGGGTTGCAAGTGTCTCTCTCCCTCTAACTACCCCTCCCCTCAATGTCTTTGCCTCTCTCCAATAAAAAAATGTTTTAAAAGCATTAAAAAGATAATAAAACACATCTTAAAAGGAAAAAAAAAGGCACACAAAATGATTAGGAAACGTCAAGAAAGAAGACAGGAGAGGGAGATAACATAATGGTTTTGCAAAAAGACTCTAATGTCTGAGGCACCAAAGGTCTCAGGTTCAACCCCCCACACCACCATAAGCCAGAGCTGAGCAGTGCTCTAGTTATAAATAAATTAATTTATACTTGAGTTACCACTGGACCCATCAGCCGGAGTTCTTTCTACCAGGAAAACAGAAAGCAGGGGAAGATACGATGTTTCCAGAGCCATCTGAAAGGCTGGGGGAGCAAAAGTCAAGGAAACCCAGACAAGGTTTCAGGAAATATGGAAATGAGGACAACATAGGAACCTTACAAGTCAATACACCACTGAGAGGGGTGGCAGTACTTCTTCATTTCACATTAAAGAGTGGAGAGCAAGCAAGCGCACTGCCCTGGTCCAGATAATTATCTACTATGCAAAGCAAGTGTTTTTTATTGTTTTGTTTTGTCATTGGATAGAGACAGAGAAATTGAGAAGAGGAAGATAGACACCTGCAGCCCTGCTTCACCATTCGTGAAACCTCCCCCCCTGTAGATGGGGACCAGGGGCTTGAACCTGGGTCCTTATACATTGTGATGTGTGTGCTTAACCGGGTACACCACCACTTAGCCCTTTTTTGCTTTTTAATGCAGTTCTGAGGCCTTGTGAACTACAAGCAAGTGGCCACCTTGGGCCAATTTTCTCATTCTTTAATTAATTTATTTTTAAATAATTTATTTCTTTATTGGGGAATTAATGTTTTACATTCAACAGTAAATACAATAGTTTGTACATGCATAACATTCCCCAGATTCCCATTTAACAATACAACCCCCACTATGTCATTCATCGTCTTTCATGGACCTGTATTCTCCCCACCCACCCACCCACCCCAGAGTCTTTTACTTTGGTGTAATACTCCCATTCCATTTCAGGTTCAACTTGTGTTTTCTTTTCTAATCTTGTTTTTCAACTTCGGCCTGAGAGTGAGATCATCCCATATTCATCCTTCAGTTTCTGACTTATTTCACTCAACATGATTTTTTCAAGGTCCATCCAAGATCGGCTGAAAACGGTGAAGTCACCATTTTTTACAGCTGAGTAGTATTCCATTGTGTATATATACCACAACTTGCTCAGCCACTCATCTGTTGTTGGACACCTGGGTTGCTTCCAGGTTTTGGCTATTACAAATTGTGCTGCCAAGAACATATGTGTACACAGATCTTTTTGGATGGATGTGTTGGGTTCCTTAGGATATATCCCCAGGAGGGGAATTGCAGGGTCATAGGGTAGGTCCATTTCTAGCCTTCTGAGAGTTCTCCAAACTGTTCTCCACAGAGGCTGGACCAATTGACATTCCCACCAGCAGTGCAGGAGGGTTCCTTTGACCCCACACCCTCTCCAGAATTTGCTGCTGTTCCCTTTTCTGATGTATGACATTCTCACAGGAGTGAAGTGGTATCTCATTGTTGCCTTTATTTGCATTTCTCTGACAATCAGAGACTTGGAGCATTTTTTCATGTGTTCCTCGGCCTTTTGAATCTCTTCTGTGGTGAATATTCTGTCCAAGTCCTCCCCCCATTTTTGGATGGGGTTATTTGTTGTCTTGTTGTTGAGTCTGGCAAGCTCTTTATATATGTTGGTTATTAAACTCTTACCTGATGTATGGCATGTAAAGATCTTCTCCCATTCTGTGAGGGGTCTCTTGGTTTGGGTAGCGGTTTCTTTTGCTGTGAAGAAGCTTTTTAATTTGATGTAGTCCCACAGGTTTATACTTGCCTTAGTCTTCCTTGTAATTGGATTCATTTCATTGAAAATGTCTTTAAAATGTATGCGGAAAAGAGTTCTGCCAATATTTTCCTCTAAGTATCTGATAGTTTGTGGTCTAACATCCAAGTCCTTGATCCACTTGGAATTTACTTTTGTATTTGGTGAAATACAGTGATTCAGTTTCATTCTTCTGCATGTTTCAACCCATTGTTTCCAACACCATTTGTTGAAGAGACTCTGCTTTCCCCATGTAATAGTCTGGGCCCCTTTGTCAAAGATTAGATGTCCATAGGTGTGGGGTCATTCTTTTATTTTTAGAAAGAGGGAGAGAGACAGACAAAGGTGAGATACCATGGCACCATCCCATCATCCATGACTCTCCCAGTACTATTCATGGAAATATTTTAATAGTTTCAGTATGTGATATTTTTAATTTTTAAATTAATTTTAATATTTATTTGATAGGAGAGAAATAAAAATGACTGTGACAACCAGTGCTACTCACTAGAGCTGATGCTAAGCAGAAGCTTTTAAATTTTTTATTTTTATTTTCCCTTTTGTTGCCTTTTTTTGTTGTTGTTGTAGTTATTGTTGTTATTGTTACTGATGTTGTCATTGTTAGATAGGACAGAGAGAAATGAAGAGAGGAGGGGAAGACAGAGAGGGGGAAGAGAAAGACACCTGCAGACCTGCTTCACCGCCTGTGAAGCGACTCCCCTGCAGGTGGGGAGCCGGTGGTTCGAACCCGGTTCCTTAAGCCGGTTCTTGAGCTTTGCACCACGTGTGCTTAACCCGCTGCGCTACTGGACTCCATCTCTCCCCCTCTTCATCTCTCTGTCCTATCCAATGACGACACCAACAACAATTATAACTACAACAATAAAACAACAGGGGCAACAAAAGGGGAAAAAAAAAAAAAACTAGAGCGCTGTGAATGAACGTTGTGGGGCAAGCAGGAAGAGAGGCCCACTCTGGGAGGGTCAACATGGAACCTCTGAAAAGCAGCCACTCACAGGATGAGTTGGAGGGGGAAAAGTGTTCCAGGCAGAGAACTTCAAGATGTGGAGGTCTTGCCTGTATGTCCCAGTGGTGGGAAGAAGGCCTGAGAGTGACTGGGGGTTTGGCGGACACCAGGCTGGATGCAGATCAAGCAGAGCTGGGTGTGCTGTGGCAGGCCGTCAGGAGATTCTTCTGCAGACCTAGTCCTGCCCTGTAAGGGACACCAACTTCAAGCACCTGCTCTGCTGATCTACTGCTCACCACCTCGCCTGCATGTTTGCTTCCTCTCCAATGAGACGGAGTGAGCATGCAAAGCAATGGAAGGGGCCAGGCAGTGGCGCACCTGGTTGAGTGCACACATTACAGTATGCAAGGACCCAGGTTCAAGCCCCTGCTCCCCACCTGCAGAGGGAAAGCTTCATCACACATGGCAAAGCAGGGCTGCAGGTGTCTCTCTTCCTTTTTTCTTTATATATATATATATATATATATTTTTTTTTTTTTCCCCTCTAGTTATTGCTGGGGCTTGGAGCCTGTATTATGAATATTATGAATCCACTGCTCCTGGTGGCTATTTTCCCCATTTTGTTGCCGTTATTGTTATTGTTGCCATTGCTATTGTTGTTGGATAGGACAGAGAGAAATGGAGAGAGAAGTCAGGGGGAGAGATACCTACAGACCTGCTTCACTGCCTGTGAAGTGAACCCCCTGCAGGTGGGGAACTGGGGGCTCAAACCAGGATCCTTAATGCCGGTCTTTGTGCGCTTAACCCGCTGTGCAACTGTGGCTTGGCTCCCGAGTTATTCTGCTTTCTTCAGTGTGGATAGTTTCTTCTTTTAGGTCTATTTACTAAATGAGTACAAGAGAGTCACAGAGCACAATACTGTTCTGGCCCATGTTGAGGCAGGGGATCAAATCCCAAGCCTCAAGTTTGCAAAGAAAGTGCTCTACCCGGAGCCAACTCCCTGGCTGTCTTTAAGTTCACTGATCTATGTAAGGACTTCTTCAGCTTCACTCCCCACCTTTTTTTTTTTTTGCCTCCAGGGTTATTGCTGGGGCTTGGTGCCTGTACTATGAATTCAATGTTCTTGGCAGCCATCTTTTTTTCCATTATTGTTGCTGCTGTTGTTGGATACAACGGAGATATTGAGAGGGGAGAGAAAGATAAGACACCTGCAGACCTGCTTCACTACCTGTGAAGCGACTTCCCTGCAGGTGGGGAGAAAAGGCTGGAACCTGGGTCCTTGCACCAGTCCTTGAGCTTTGTACTATTGTGTGCTTAACCCGGTGCACCACCGCCTGGCCGCTTTTCATTCTTTTTCAAAGAGATAGAAGGGAAGATACCACAGCACTGAAGCTTCCTTCAATGCAGAGGGGGCAAGACTGAAACTTGGGCTGCACACATGGCAAAGCAGCACACTACCCAAGTGGGCTATTTTCTTGGTTGCGTGTTAATTTTTTCTTTGGCGTCTAATCATCTGTTAAGCAACTCTGATGGGTCAGTTATATAAGATGTTATACTGTTTAACACCAGAAGTTTCACTTGGTCACATTTTCTTTATATCTGCAATTCCATTACTGTATCCATATTTTTGAATTCTTTGAGCATATATATTTTTTAAAAAACCAGGAGTCACACCTTGGCAATGAGGGCTAAGCCATCCAAGAGTAAAGTCTCCTAAACTCTCACACCATCGAAGGCTCCGAAAACTACTTCAAAACAGCCTGAGCCCTTTGTAGGAAACAAAGCTTACTATTTCCCAATCTAGTTTGTAGTAAGAGTGACTCTCCCGGGGCCTCTTACTGAATGCCCAAAATGTCTGACTTCATGCCGACAGCCAGAACACCGTCAGCCCTTCTTGACCTCTTGAGTATTGTTCAGCCTCAGTACCGTGGGGGTTCAGTAATACTCAAAGGAACACCTAGCGGGACTTCTGGGGTTCCCTCTGCAAAGCTGTCCTCTGTGGTTGGCCAACCTAGAAGTTAGCCACTTTCCTGAATTCCAATGGGAGATGACTGTGGTGCCTGGATACCCTCTCTGCTCATTATTGTTACGGCCGGAAGTAGTTTCCCCCCAAAATCCACCTGCTGACACCCTAACCCTCAGTGCCACTGAATTTGTAGACAGGTCATACAAGGACACGGTGAGATCTCAGTCACTACAAGACAGGAATAACACCTTTGCCATAAACCAAGCCTCTTAACAACCTTGGTTCTGGCCTCCAGAACTGCAGTAACATAAATTCACATTGCTTAAGCCACCCCTCAACCTGTGTTTTCTTAGGGCAGTTTTAGCTGAAACAGCTTTCAAACACCAGAGCACAGCTCAGCTCTGGCTTCTGGTGGTGCAGGGGATTGAACCTGGGACATAGGAGCCTCAGGCATGAGAGTCTGTTTGCATAACCATTATGCTATCTCCCCTGCCCTGAAATTTCTTTTTTTAAAAAATATCTTATTACTGAATGTAGAAAAGTTGAGTGTTGGACTGAGTGTTGAGTGTCTGCCATCTTTACCTTTCTCCCAGGGGTATCAAGCTCCTGCACTGTCTACAGTCTTAGGTATTTATTACCAGAGCATTGCTCATCTCTGGCTTATGGTGGTACAGGGAACTGAACTTGGGAGCCTCAGGCATCAGTCTGTTTGCATAGCTTTTATGCTATTTCCCCTACCCTTATTTATTTTAAAGCAGAGCACAGATCACCTCTGGGGAGTGTGTGTGGGGGTAGGGGTAGGTAGGGAGGATTAAACCTGGGATTTCAGAGCCTCGGGCATTGAAGTCTTTGCATAACCACTGTGCTATGTCCTCCTCCAACACCATTTAATTCTTTTTTAAATACTGATTTATTCCCTTTTGTTGCCCTTATTTTTATTGTTGTAGTTATTATTGTTGCCGTCACTGTTGGACAGGACATAGAGAAATGGAGAGGAGAGGAAGACAGAGGGGGAAAGAGACCCCTGCAGACCTGCTTCGCTGCTTGTAAAGTGACTCCACTGCAGGTGGGGAGCCCAGGGCTCAAACCAAGATCCTTCAGCTGGTCCTTGCACTTCGTGCCACCTGCACTTAACCCGCTGCGCTACTGCTCGACTCCCCCATTTAATTATTTTTTCCCCTGCCCCCCATTTAATTCTTTTTAAAAAGTGAGGGCCAGGTGGTGGCAAACCTGACTGAGCACAGTTACAAATGTGCAAGGACCCAGATTCAAGCATCGGGTCTCCTCCACCTGCAAGGGGAAAGCTTTGCAAGTGGTGAAGCAGTGTGTTGGCGTCTGTCTTTCCCTATCACCACCTTCCCTCTCAATATCTATCCATACATAAAAATGATTTTTAAAAAAATTTAAAAAGAAAAAAGACCAGACCATCGCTTGGTGTTGGGATGCCTGGGACTGAACCTAGAGCCTCTTTACATGCAAACACTGTGCTCTACTGCTGAGCGACCTCCCCAGTTCCTGAAGGCAATTTGTACGCATCTTATCTACCTCTTGTTTAGTAGGAGGCTGGCTGAGGCCTAGCAGCTCCACTATGACCAGAAGCACATGCCCCTTAGGAACATGCCTTATCTTTCAGGGTGATTTCTGGAATTTCTTTTTTTTTTAATTTTATTAAAAAAAATTTTATTATATTATGCAGAGAGACAAACACAGAAACACCAGAGCACTGCTCAGCTCTGGCTTCTGGTGGTGCAGGGGACTGAACCTGGGACTTAGGAGCCTCAGGCATGAGTCTATTTGCATAACCATTATGCTGTCTCCCCCACCCTGGAATTTCTTTTTTTAAAAAATATCTTATTACTGAATGTAGAGAAAAGTTGAGAGGGGAGGGGAGATAGGGAAAGAGACAGAGACACACCTGCAGCCCTGCTTCACCACTCGTGAAGCTTTCCCCCTGCAGGTGGGGGCCAGGGGCTTGAACCTGGGTCCCTGTGTGCTATAGTGTGTGCGCTTAACCAGGTGTGCCGCTGCCTGGCCCCTAATTTCTGAGAAAAGGGAAAAGATAGCTCACCCCACCCTATATATGCCCGATGCACAACGAAACTGTGATCATGTATCAGTGACTGCACTGTAAAGCATTAATTCCCTAAAATAAATAAATCCAGCCTATTATGTTTTCCTGGAATAAGAAAAATAAATCACCTAAATGAAAGTCTAAGTTCAGCCTCTTGAGATCAGTACTCACAGGGCCCACAGCCTATTGTCCCAGGTGATTAAAGCTATTATATCTTCATCTGTGGCAGGAGGCTAGAGTGACTTCTCAGAAAAACAAGAAAGCATAATCACACTAAAACACTAGGTACTAAAACAGAAAAGGGGGGGAAGGATTCCTTAAACAATGAGCAAAAAACTTACTAAGAATTTAAATGATACCCAAGAGTTAAAAGCTAAGCCATAATAAACAGGTAACAGTTTACTTACCTAAGGAAGATTCAGATTAACATTGAACCTTTTCAAATACTTTATTTATTTATTAATGAGAGGGATATGAAGAGAGAAAGAACCAGATATTACTCTGGTATATGTGCTACCACATTTGAGAGTTCAACACTTTACTGCGCCACCTCCTGGTTCACGTGAGTTTTTTTTTTTTTTACCATGCCAGAGTACAGCTCACCTCTGGCTTATTGTGGTGTGGGGGATTGAACCTAGGACTTTGGAGCCTTAGGCATGAAGTCTCTGCATAACCATCATGCTATCTACAGGCCCCTCCCACACACACAATGACACTGAATCTTTAAAAGTCCAGAATACAAAGCACAATGGATAAAGCATAGGACTCTCAAAGTATGAGGTCTCAAAGTCAATCCCGTTGGTGGCAAGTGCTAAGTGATGCTCTAGCTCTCTTTTCCTGCCTCATAAATAAAGGAGTCTTTAGTGGCCTGGGAGGTGACATAATGAATAAGGCCTTAGATACTCCAGTGTGAGGTCTGACACTTGATCCCTAGCATGACAAGTACAGATGATGCTTTCGTTCTCTCATAAATCTTTTAAAAATATATTGTAGGGGGCCAGGCGGCGGCACACCTGGTTAAATGCACACATTACAGTGCACATGGACTGTAATGTGTGCACAAATTCAATCTGCCTCGTCCCCACCTGCAGGGGAAAAGCTTCACAAGTGGTAAAGCAGGGCTGCAGGTGTCTGTCTCTCTCGCCCTTCCCTCTCAATTTATATCTACCCAACAACAATATATATATTTAATTAAAAACTATAAATAAGAGAAAGCAGGAGCCGCTTCATGTTATCCTCTCTATATTCTGGGAGGCTCACTACCAACCTCAAACCCTCAAAAAAATCTATATTAATCAGAGAAAAGGCTTATAAAGAATATAGAGAGTCAGGAGTCGGCGTTAGCACAGTGGGTTAAGCGCACATGGTGCAAAGTTCAAGGACCGGTGTAAGGATCCTGCAGTTTGAGCCCCCAACTCCCCACCTGCAGGGGAGTCCCTTCATAGGTGGTGAAGCAGGTCTGTAGGTGTCTATCTTTCTCTCCCCGTTTTCCCCCTTTCTCCATTTCTCTTTGTCCTATCGACATCAACAATAACTACGACAATAATAAAAAAAAAAAAGGGAACAATATAAATTTAAAAAACAGTCATTTCGTTTTAATTTTTTTATTACCCATATTTATTTGAGACAGCCAGAAATCAAGAGGAATGGGGTGATAAGAGGGAGAGGGTGAGGGAAAGGGAGCCATGATACTGCTTCACCACTCACAAAGTTTTCCTCCTGCAGATGGGGTTAGGGGCTCAAACCCAAGCACTTGGACATGTAGTATTTGTGCTCAATCAAGTGCACTACTGCGTGGCCCCTAAAGAATCATTTATGTTAGTCTCTGACAAAAACACACTGCCTTCAGTTTAGCCTCTCTTTCTTTCTTTCTTTAATGGAATGAAAGGCTTTCTGTGGAAACAATTCAGAATTGAGTAGAAAAAAAGAGATGCCTGTTCTCATGCCATGGGTGTGTGTGTGTGTACTAAGACAATTTTTAAGACTCCATGGGTGTGTGTGTACTAAAACTCTTCCCAAAGGGATAATGTTTAGACTCTATTCCAGGTTCCAAAGGCCACACTGTATGAACAATGTCCTCGATCTTTCACTACCTGTCAGGCTCTCTTCTCCTTTCCATCACTTCTGATCTTAAAGTATCTCAGTAGTGGCCCTGAAGACATTGTAGACCAGATCATTCTTTGTTGCGAGGGAGCTGTCATGGACACTGCACAGTATGTAGTACCATCTCTGGCTTTACCTGCTAGATACCAAAATTATACAATCATCCCCGCCAGGTGTGACTATCAGAAATGTATCATGATCCCATTTATCTTCTCATGTGCCACCAATGAGTCACAGAGTAAAATCTTCAGTTGACGACTCAGCCGAAGTCATTCCATTCATTCATCCATCCATGCACCACTAGGAAACACTTGTAGGGCTGTCACACTAGTCTACCTCAACACCTTCAGAGGCTCTGTGTGCCATTATTTTCTTCTGTAATAATGGCATTTACAATGCTTATCTGGGCTTTTCACGTTACTTTTCCACATTATCTTCTAGATAAACTTTTCCTAGCAGATATTCTCAATGGCTGTAAAAATTCTTAAGCACTGTGCTGTACTGCAGTTTATTTTATATATATTAAAATATATATAAAAAGATAAGTTTGATGAAAATTACTTATTTCCTAAGATGGTGTACACACAGCCTCAACAGGAAAAATACTGAAGCAGAACTTGTTTGTACTCTCAGGAGAAGCCAAATCTGCTTCAACATTTAGGGAAGTGGAATTGAGATGTTTCAAACGTGCTTTAGTACAGTGTCTTCTCTTCCCACCAGGAGTCATCTCTCACAAAGTCCTCTCTGTATTGACTCCGGCTTGTCATGGCAGTGCAAGGGATTGAACTTGAGACTTTGGAGCCTCGGGCACGAGTCTCTCTAGCTTTAAGTATTTATTAACTAAAGGGACAGGAGGAGAGAGAAGCAGCCGTCACTCTGGCACATGCACTACCAGGAAGGAACTGAACTTGGAACCACATGCTTGAGAGTCCAACACTTTATCCACTGCGCCACCTCCTGGACCACTGTATTTACTCTTTCTTCCTCATTCCCCACTAAAAGTACAGACAGGCCTTTTCTTTTGCAATATCCATTTGGTGAGGGATGGACAACACACACCATGGCCTCAACATCCAATATCACACTGCTCCTGGGTCAATTTCTCCATCCTTTCTATGCCAGACACACACTAGTACCATTCCACCACTCATGGAACCTACCAGTGCTATGGTGCACTGCTTCGGAATCCTTCACACCACCACATTTTCACATATCTATAGATTAAAGAATTTCTCAGCAACTAATCTTTATAAGTAATCTCTTAATGTTTTCACACCATAAAAAATAGTGTTATCTCAGGTGGCGTAGATAGCATAATGGTTATGCAGAAAGACTTTCCTGCCTGAGACTCCAAAGTCACAGGTTCAATTCCCCACACCACCAAAAGCCAGAGCCGAGCAGTGCTCTGGTTAAAATAAAAAAGGGAGTTGAGCAGTAGTACAGTGGGTTAAGCACACGTGGCGCAAAGAACAAGGACCTGCCTACAGATCCTGGTTCGAGCCCCGGGCTCCCCACCTGCAGGGGAGTAGCTTCACAGGTGGTGAAGCAGGTCTGCAGGTGTCTATCTTTCTCTCCCCCTCTCTCCATTTCTCTCTGTCCTATCCAACTACAACTACATCAATAACAACAATAATAACTACAACAATAAAACAACAAGGGCAACAAAAAGGGGAAATAAATAAATACTAAAAATAAAATAGAGATAAAAAGAAAAAAAACACTAAACTTGTGGTCTGGGAGGTGGTGCAGTAGATAAGGCACTAGACTCTCAAGCATCAGGTCCTGAGTTCAATCCCTGGCAGCACATGTAGCAGAGTGATGTCTGGTTCTTTCACTCTCTCCTATCTTTCTAATGAATAAATATTAAAAAAAAAAAAAACTTTTAAAAAAGTGTTTTCTCTTGGTCAACATTTGTTTGGCTTCGTATGTTAACTCTCTTTTCAGTCACCAGGTTCCAGATGCCATCAGGATGCTGGCCAGGCTTCCCTGGATTGGGAATTGTGTGGAGTTGTACCCCTCCTACCCTATGGTTTTGTTAATTAATCCTTTCTTTTTTTTATTTATTTTTTAATTTTATTTATTTATTCCCTTTTGTTGCCCTTGTTTTTTTTTTTTACTGTTGTAGTTATTATTGTTGTTGTCGTTGTTGGATAGGACAGAGAGAAATGGAGAGAGGAGGGGAAGACAGAGAGGAGGAGAGAAAGACAGACACCTGCAGACCTGCTTCACCGCCTGTGAAGCGACTCCCCTGCATGTGGGGAGCCGGGGTTCGAACCGGGATCCTTATGCCGGTCCTTGTGCTTTGCGCCACTTGCGCTTAACCCGCTGCGCTACAGCCCGACTCCCAATTAATCCTTTCTTAAATAAAAAAATTTTAAAAAAGAAGTGTAATCTATTAAAAAAAAAGTGTTTTCTCTAGGGCCTATGGGCATTTTCTATTACATTAAAAACAAAACTAGCTAGGGAAGTGGCACAATAGAAGACTGACTACCAGACACTTCCATGCCTGAAGCCAGGAGTACCCACCCACCCATTTCAGTACCCTGAAACACCATGAGCCAGAGCTGAACACTTATCTGGCCTCTCATTAAAATCTTTTACACTTCCCCACAAATAGACATGCTCTTAGCAACTCGAGTAACAATAAACAAAGGAGAATTGTTTTTTTCTCTAATAAGAATTTCAAGTACACAGAGTTAAGTAAGTATAGCCAGGAACCCGAGGGAATGTTGATAGCAACCTGTCTGCCAAAGTATGATGCATCTCCTTAACTAAGCAAGTCAAGCAACAAGTATGATGCATCTCCTTAACTAAGCAAGTCAAGCAACAAGTATGATGCATCTCCTTAACTAAGCAAGTCAAGCAACAAGTATGATGCATCTCCTTAACTAAGCAAGTCAAGCAACAAGTATGATGCATCTCCTTAACTAAGCAAGTCAAGCAACAAGTATGATGCATCTCCTTAACTAAGCAAGTCAAGCAACAAGTATGATGCATCTCCTTAAATAAGCAAGTCAAGCAACAAGTATGCATCTCCTTAACTAAGCAAGTCAAGCAACAAGTATGATGCATCTCCTTAACTAAGCAAGTCAAGCAACAAGTATGATGCATCTCTTTAACTAAGCAAGTCAAGCAACAAGTATGATGCATCTCCTTAACTAAGCAAGTCAAGCAACAAGTATGATGCATCTCCTTAACTAAGCAAGTCAAGCAACAAGTATGATGCATCTCCTTAACTAAGCAAGTCAAGCAACAAGTATGATGCATCTCCTTAACTAAGCAAGTCAAGCAACAAGGTACTGGCACTACCTAGTCCAAACAATCCTGACAAGACCAAGCACCTCATCTGGGCAACTTACAATCATGAAGCCATGATTTAAATTTGTTTAAACAATTATCCTAAATAGGAAGGAAACTGGGTGGGAGGAAAAAAGTTAGAGGTAGTTTGGATTACAGATTACAGATCTGTAATCCAAACCAGGTGTACTCAATGATTTAGTACTGCCTTTATTTTTTAAAATTTTTAGTTACTTATTTTTTTTTCTTTATTGGGGAAGTAATGTTTTACATTCAATGGTATTAGTATTGCCTTTTAAAACACTCACCCAAAAATTTTAGTTTTTTAAATTTTTTTAACCACAGCACTGCTGAGCACTAGTTTATGGTAGTGCTGGGAATTTGAACCTGGGACTTTAGAGCCTCAAGCATGATAGTCTTTTTGCATAACCACTATGCTATCTACCTACCCTCCGCCCTCACTCAAAAAGTTTTAAAATACTAACTCAACAAAGGATAATTTGTTTCTTAAGAATACAATTTTCGGGAGTCTGGCAGTAGCGCAGCGGGTTAAGTGCACGTGGAGCAAAGCGCAAGGACCGGTGTAGATTCCTGTTCGAGCCCTCGGCTCCCCACCTGCAGGGGAGTCGCTTCACAAGTAGTGAAGCAGGTCTGCAGGTGTCGATCTTTCTCTCCACCCCCATCGTCTTCCCCTCCTCTCTCCATTTCTCTGTCCTATCCAACAATGAAGACAGACAATAATAACTACAATAATAAAACAAGGGAATAAATAAATATTAAAAAAAATACAATTTTCAGGGAGTTGGGCGGTAGTGCAACGGGTTAACCAAAACGCAAGGACCAGCTCCAGGGATCCCAGCTCCCCACCTACAGAGGAATCACTTCACAAGTGGTGAGGCAGGACTGTAGGTGTCTGTCTTTCCTTCTCTCTCCATTTCTCTCTGTCCTATCAACAACATCAATAACAACAACTACAACAATAAAACAAGGGCAATAAAAGGGAATAAATATTTTTTAAAAAAGAATACAATTTTTAGTGGCTGGGTGGTAGCGAAGCGGCACAAAGCACAAGGATCAGCATAAGGATCCTGGTTCCAGCCCCCAGCTCCCCATCTGCAGGTGGGTCGCTTCGCAAGAGGTAAAGCAGGTCTGAAGATGTCTATCTTTCTCTCCTCTCTTGATTTCTCTGTTCTGTCCAACAACTGCTGTAATAACAATAACAACTACAACAAGGGCAACAAAATGGGAAAAATAGCCTCCAGGAGCAATGGATTCATAGTGCTGGCACCAGCCCCAGCGATAACCCTGTAGGGAAAAAAAAAAAAATTCCAGGCAGGGGTGCTAGCATAATGGTTATACAAAGTGATTCTCATGCCTGAGGCTCCAAAGTAACAAGTTCAATCCCCCATACCGCCCTAAAACCACAACTAAGCCATGCTCTGATAATACAATTTCCCTAATTTTGTTTCTCTCTTTTCTGAGTTCCATTTTACTGAATTCTTGTTAATTTAAAGGCATTCCATAAACAAGAAGCAAATGAATGTACAGAATTCTGTTCCATGAGCTAGCTACATTTCTCCCCACCTACAGAGGAATCACTTCACAAGTGGTGAGGCAGGACTATAGGTGTCTGTCTTTCTTTCCTCCTGTCTTCCCTTCCTCTCTCCCATTTCTCTCTGTCCTATCAACAACATCAATAACAACAACAACTACAACAATAAAACAAGGGCAATAAAAGGGAATAAATATTAAAAAAAAAAGTACAATTTTCAGGGGCTGGGCGGTAGCGCAGCGGCACATAAGTTATCTCTTACCAGAAATGCAAATTACTACAGACTTAATTGCACAGTGGATTTCTTTCACGTGTTTAATATAAATTTATTATACTAACAAGGCTTAGATATCAACCTATGTTTTAAAATCCTGTAACTATTATTTAAAAAAAAAGATTTTTATTTACTTAGTAGAGAGAAAAACAGGAAAGAAAGAACCAGATATCACTCTAGTACATGAGCTGCCGGGAATAGAACTCAGAACCTCGTGCTTAAGAGTCTAATGCTTTATCTACTGCGCCATTTCCTGGACCACTGTAACTATTACTTTTTAAACCTGAAGGGCTCCTGTTATATTTTGATAGAGGTAAAGGCTGATCCACTGTTACTATTATTATTAATGTTATTAGTGCCATGAATAATATATGTGTGTTTTGAAATCATATCTATCTTGCACATCTCTAATTTTCCTTATTGTTAACAATTTTCTCACAATAGCCAAGTATGATAAAGACCTGATAACACTAGTGAACCTGCTGTTGCCTTGTATGGCCTTCTAATTAATACAACATGCAGACATTTTTAAAAGTATCAACTATAAACAATACATTTTAAAATGTCAGTAACAATATAGCCAAGGAAAAGGCACTAATATGAGTATCAACAAAACAGACTAATCATTGTCTGAGTCACTTAAAGCCATTATCCAAAAAATGTTCACTGAAGTCAAATATAAAAAAGGTCAGGATTTGAATTTTAGGTTCTCCATGGTTAGCCTACTAGATACATGAGAATCCAAGGTTCAACATTATAGAGTATAGATGCCAAAAGGTTAATCGTGTTACTAGCAGAGTATCTACCAGCTGAAGAAAAGCCCTAAACACAATCAATCATGTGTTTAACTTGCAGAATATAGCGTGTCTGCATAGCTACAAGTCAAATTAGCAAGGTTTTACACCCTAGTCAAATATAATAAAATGTTACTGATCCTAAATAATAATTAACATCTAAGCAACTTACAACATACATCGTACTGACACTTAGTACTGCATAAACTTAGGTTAGTTAACTAGACATCTTAGGTAACAGAATAAGTCAATCAAATTTCTGCAGTGAATCATTATATTGACTTTCTGAGAGTTGGCAATTAGTTAAGTTAAACCTTGAGGCTGCCAAAAATCATGATCATTGCCAGACATACACTCAACAAATACTCAACAGCAAATAAAGTATATGGTTGTACTAAGCATTGGGTGGACTCCGTGTTGAATTGTAACTTTCCCTCAAATCCTTTTACTGCCATTAACACATATACACCAACCACTTCTATTACCGCAATCAAGTTGAAGTATGCTATATAACTAATTTCTATATTACTCTTATAGTCTTTATAAATTTATCTTTTTTCTTTTCATAATCTTATTAGAAATCTGAAAACACGTTGAATTTGGTGAATGAAAATACTTTCATGTTGTTCCCCAAATATAACAACATTCTAAAATGTATTAGACAAGTTAAATTATTAAACAAATGTTGTAAAGATGTTCAAGTCAATGTTCTTTTAAAGTGAAGTAATTTTCAATTATCCTAAAAGTGTTTGTAAATGATCTATTATTTCTCTGTGAATCTAGAGCGGATCCATTATGAAACTATCTCTAAGTCAGTAACAAAACTTCAACAGATAACTATTAAATATGTTAACAGGTACATTGGGCAATAATTCAATTTTTTTATTTAACTTACATCTGTTTAGTTTTTTTTCTTTTTTATTAAGTATAAAGGCCCAGTTAATCATTAGACTGGTCAAGGCAAGACACTTAAACTACACAATAGAATTTAAAAAGCAGTTGGTCTTTTAGTAGTTCTCTGGTAATCATACTCGCACACACACATACACACAATTGGTAGAGTACTCTGGATATAGGATTCCCCCCCCAATAATCTTGTAGAATGCACTGTTCACAATCTGTAGTATTTTGAAAACTATATAAATTAGACAGGACAAAGTAGAGATGTCTGATAAGCTCTTAGAAAGTGTTTGGGAACTTTAGATAATATTCCCAAAGAGACTGATTTTAAACTATAAAAAGGAAAATTTATATAAAACCACAACAAATTTAAACAGACATCGTCAAAGCAAATTGTAACTCAAATTTCTACTTTTTCAAATATGACTAAGAAAAAAAAAGGTACAAGTAATTACGCCTACTAAAAAAAACAAAAAGAACAAACTATTAACTGGGTGGATTTGGGGAAAGAAAAAAAAAAACTATACAGTATTATTGCACTCCACGAATGTGCAGAATCCAAAATGTGCCAGCACTGAAAAACTGTCTTGCATTGAGGTTTTCCAAGAGGTGCAACGAGCCTGCCAAGAAAGCATCTGGTCTGTACTAACAGCTTGCTGTCTTCAGTACAGGCCTTCATAATGTCAGTCACGCTGCTCTTGCAAAAATCCCTTAATGTCTGAAAGATACACAGAGGGGGGAAAAAAGGCATTTTATTTTAAAACTCATTGTCATAAAATAAAATCATTAATCAGAAGAGTATCTCTGCTAAGCAAAAGTTAATTACTGGTCACTTTTCCATGTCCAAACACATTTATTTGCTTATCAACAATCTACCTTAAGCATGGTAAAATAATTTGCATAGTCATATGAACTTTTTACCCTGGAATCTAGTAGAGGATATGCACACAAATATCCCAATACAGTATGCTGACTCTGGCAAATAAATATTTCAGAGTCAAAATGTGTTGTTATATAATCATCTACCAAATCTTCAAGATAAAAATATTAGCACAACCTTACTTTACTTGGGCAGGTCCCAATGCTCATGATCATTTATATAAAGTTTAATGATAAAAAAAACCCATCTGCTAAATCTATTTTTTCCATCTGTTAAATGTTTTTTTTTTTCCCCCAAGGTTATCACTGGGGCTCGGTGCCTGCACTATGAATCCATTGCTCCTGGAGGCTATTTTTCCCATTTTGTTGCCCTTGTTGTAGTTGTTATTGTTGTTACAGCTGTTGTTGTTATTGGACAAGACAGAAATCGAGAGAGGTGGGGAAGACAGAGAGGAGAGAAAGATAAGACACCTGCAGACCTGCTTCACCGCTTATGAAGTGATCCCCCCCCTGCAGGTGGGGAGCCAGGGGCTCGAACTGGGATCCTTCCGCCCGTCCTTGTGCTTTGTGCCATGTGCACTTAATCTGCTGCGCTGCCGCCTAGCCCCCCCCCCCCATCCGTTAAATCTTAAAGTAGAACCACAAGTGCTGATAATAGGTAATACCTAATATTCTTTTGAATTGTGGTGAGAATTAGCTGGTGCCTATACATAGTTATCATGTTTTGAAACTACTTACAAAAGAGTTTTCAGTGCTGATAGGTGGGCTATGATCGATGGTGTGGGATTGAATCCATATGCACATTGAGCTTCATTTCATTGTCAAGAATTTGAACGAGCTGTTGCATGGATGGAAGGTGACCAGATTCCAGCTTAGACCACACAGGTACATCTACAAAAATAAACGTCACCACGTCCCCAAATTAAAGATGATTTTCTAATAGGCATTCACCCCACATGGATTTACTTATTATATACACAACTAAGGGTAAAAGTGAACCAAAGAATCAAGCTTGCTCTTACAAAGTTTAAATTCTATTCTATTATAGTAGGGGAAAGACCAATTAAATTATTAAGATATTAAAATTCTGTATGAGAATTAAAACTGAATGAAGTAGAGCTGGACAGCATAAATACCATGCAAAAAGACGCTCATGCTTGAGGCACCAAAGACCTCAAGTTTAATCCCCAGTATCATCAAAAGCTAGAACTTGAACAGTGTTCTGGTAAAATAAGCAATTTTAAATGAAGCAATGAAAGAGACGTATGAGGGGCTGAAAAGGAGCCTTCAATTTATTACTATTAAACATGAGAGAGAGAGAGCAGGGACATAGCTCACAAGGCACAGCACAAGCCCTGCCATGGGTGAAGCCCAGGGTCAAAGCACCAGCACCACACAGGAGATGCCATGGCACACAGAAAGGGGGAGGGGAGAGTGAGTTCCAGTACAGCTGTTTCTCTCCCTCTATCTGATTAAAAAGGGTAGTCTGGGAAGCAGCAGACTTATACCATTAAAACAAAAGTGAGACATTGTAATAGGGAGATAGCATTAAAAAAAAGTGGCACATAGGAGATTTGGCATGTGGACAGAGACTAGATCAGAAAAAATAAGAAAATAAACATTTTCAGTCTGGATATACAGTTTGTTAACAGCTTATAGTATAAGAGCAGCAACAGGTAATAAATACATGAGAATGGGCATGGCTGTGCTTCAATAAGCTGTATTTCTAAAACGATCAGCAGGGGATGTGATCCAAATGCAATGGCTTGCTGACCCCTAGGCTGTTATCACAAGGGCTTTTAGCCAAGTAAAAAACTGATCTTGGGGGTAGATAGCATTCCGGTTACAAAACAGACTTTCATGCCTGTGGATAGGTCCCAGGTTCAATTTCCTTAAAGTAAGTCAGAGTTGAGTAGTGCTCTGGTTTAAGGGGAAAAAAAAAAAAAAAAACTAATGTATTTGATGCAGTGAAGCAACAAGAGAAAATGTGCTCCTTTTGAAGCAAATGTAAATGTAAAAAAAAAAATTGGACACTATGGAGACAATAGTTTTTCAATTATCTTTCATGCACGAGCTCCCAGGTTCAACACCCAGCATCACCATAAACCAGAGCTGATCAGATCTCTGGTTGAAAATAATAGTAATAATAATTAAAAAAAAAATTTTCTGGGGAGTCGGGCAGTAGCGCAGCGGGTTAAGTGCATGTGGCATGAACCACAGGGAGTAGCGTAAGGATCCGGGTTCAAGCCCCCAGCTCCCCACTTACAGGCGGTGAACCAGGTCTACAAGTGTCTATCTTTCTTGCCCCCGCTCTGTCTTCCCTTCCCCTCTCTATTTCTCTCTGTCTTATCTAACAAAAGATGACATCAATAACATTGACAATAACTACAATAATAAAAAACAAGGGCAACAAAAGGGAAAATACAAAAAAAAATTTTTTAAGTAAATAGAAAAAAATTTTTTCTGGAGCTAGCAAAATAGTTTACTTGGATAGTGTGCTTCTTTTGACATGTGTAAAATCTGACTTCCAGCACACTGAAGGAAATGTCAGTGTCATGGTTTCTTTTTTTATTTTACATTAGAGCACTGCTCAATTCTGGCTTATGGTAGTGTGGGGGATTGAACCTGGGATTTTGGAGCCCCAGGCATGAGAGTCTCTTTGCATAACCATTATACTATCTACCCCCACCCATCTTTCATTCTCTATTAAAAATAGTAATAATAATAGGCAAGCAAGCAAACAAAAAAGAAAAGAGAAAGCTAGTATTTTGGGCTTTACAGAATAAGCGGAAAAATCAAGGATATTATTTATTATTTAGGTGCTTACATAACTAGTGTTTTTCACTGATAAAACTCAGAACTTTAGGTGTGGATACTGAAATTAGAATTTCATATAATTTTCATATGTCCAAAATATTCTCTTTCCTTCACATAGAGAAAGAGTGAAAGAGACCACAGCCCTGAAGCTTCCTCCAGTGTAGAGGAAGACAGGCTTTAACCTGGGTTACACACATGGCAGAACAGTGCATTACCCAAGTAAGCTATTCTGCCAGCCTTATTTTAGTCTAATTATTTTCAAATACTAAAAAAATGTAATAGAACTGTTAGCTTCTGAACCATATTTAACAAATTCTGGCTTATAGAGACTGTAGTGAGTAGGGGGCCAGGTGGAGGTGCACTGACTTAAGTACACACAGTCCTAAGCACAAGGACCCGGTGTTCAGGGAACATAGGATATATAGGGAATCTAGGGGAAAAGAGAGAAAAATGTTAACTCAGAAGATTCTCTATGTCACTGGGGACTGGGTGGTGGCGCACCGAGTTAAGAACACATAGTAAGTACAAAGCACAAGAATATGCACAAGGATCCCTGTTCAAACCCCTGGCTCCCTGCCTGTGGGGGGAGGGGTCGCCCCACAAGTGGTGAAGCAGGTCTGTAGGTATCATCTATCTTTCCTCTCTCCCCCTTCCCTCTCAATTTCTCTGTCCTATTCAGTAAAATGGGAAAAAAAAATGGCCTCTAAGAGCAGTAGTGCCGGCACCAAGCCCCAGCGATATCCCTGGTGGGAAAGAGGAAGAGGGAATATAGTCAGGGTGGGGGCCATGCTGTGGCATACTTGGTTAAGTGCATACTATCAAGTACAAAGACCGGGTTTGAGACCTCACTCCCCACCTACAGGGGGTGCACTTCACAATCAGTGAAAGTTATTCAGGGGTCTATCTTTCTCTCCCTTTTTTCTTTTTTAAAAAATATTTATTTCTTGTTGCCCTTTTTTTTTATTGTTGTAGTTATTATTGTTGTCTGCCGTCGTTGTTGGACAGGACAGAGAGAAATGGAGAGAGGAGGGGAAGACAGAGAGGGGGAGAGAAAGACAGACACCTGCAGGCCTGCTTCACCACTTGTGATGCGACTCCAGGAGCAGGGGGCTTGAACCGGGATCCTTATGCTGGTCCTTGAGCTTTGTGCCACATGCGCTTAACTAGCTGTGCTACCATCCAACTCCCTTTCTCTCCCTTTTCTATCTCCCCCTCTTCTCAATTTCTCTCTGCCTTAATAAAAATTAGAACAAAAAAGGGCGGAAGGTAGATAGCATAATAGTTATGGCAAAGAGACTTTCATGCCTGAGGCTACGAAGTCCCAAATTCAATCCCCTGTACCACTATAGGCCAGAGCTGAACAGTGTTCTGGCAAACAAACGAATCTATTTAAAAAATTAGAAAAAAAAAAAGGAAATGGGCCAGGTGGTGGTGTACCTGGTTGAGTGCACATGTTATAAAGTGCAAGAACCCAAGTTCAAGCCCCTGGTCCCCACCTGCAGGGGGGAAGCTTCACAAGTGGTGAAGCGGGCTGTATGTCTCTCTCTCCCCCCTCTCTATCATCCACTTCCCTCTCAATTTCAGGCTATGTCTATCCAATAAATAAGATATAAAGATAAGGAAAAAAGAGAAAGAAAAAAGGGAATATAAGAAGAGGGAACATAGTAAGTGTCAAGATTAATTACTGCTTGGTCTAAGGTGGAGTCACAAAAGTAAATAGGTGTAAACGTTTATTTATTTTTTTGAATATTTACTTATTCCCTTTTGTTGCCCTTATTTTATTGTTATAGTTATTTCTGTTGTTAATGATGTCATCATTGTTGGAGAGGACAGAGAGAAATGGAGAGAGGGGGAAGAGAAAGACAACTGCAGACCTGTTTCACCACTTGTGAAGCGACTCCCCTGCAGGTGGGGATCCGGGGGCTTGAATTGGGATCCTTATGCTGGCCCTTGCGCTTTGTGCCACATGTGCTTAACTTGCTGCACTACTGCCCGACTCCCAGGTGTAAACTTTTAGAGAAAGGCAGAAATGAGATTTGGGGGAATCAGGTGGTGGCGTATCTGGTTAAGTGCATGTATTCCATGCAGAAGGATACAGGCTCAAGCCTCCAGTCCTCACCTGCAGGGGGGAAAGCTTCACAAGTAGTGAAGCAGTGTTGTAGGTATATATATATCTCTCTCTTTTCTTTATCTCCCCTACCCCCCTCAACTTCTCTCTCTCTCTCTTCTCTCTCTTGTCTCTAGGGTTAGCACTGGGGCACAGTGTCTGCACTACGAATCAACTGCTCCCATGGCAATTGTTCTTTTATTAATTATCTTTATTTATTGGATAGAGACAACCAGGAATTGAGAGGGAAGGGCATGATAGGGAGATAGGGAAAGAGACACCCACAACATACTTCACCACTTGCCAAGCCAAGCTTTCCCCTTGCAGGTGGGGACCAGTCTCAATTTATTTCTGTCCTATGAAAGAAAGAAAGAAAGAAAGAAAGAAAGAAAGAAAGAAAGAAAGAAAGAAAGAAAGAAAGAAAGAAAAAGAGAGAGAGGAAGGAAGGAAGAAAGGAGAAGAAAAGAGAAAGACGACATATGAAGAACAAGGGAAACTTATTAAGTTATCCTAAGTTTCTAACATGGGTGACAGAATGATGATGGAGCCACTGAATAAATGTCAGATGCCAGCAAAAACCTAGAGTGGGGTGTATAAGGAGCAGAGGTAATCAACTGTTTAGAAGTAGGTAATGTTTAAGGTCCCAGGTAAAGCACCCAAAAGAGCGGTCTAGAGTTCTCAAAACAATGCCTACAAGGACCATACTAAGTTATAGTGGAGAATGGCATTAAAAGAGGTAAGTTAGCATATTGTAGGAGAAAGGGCTGCAGTTCAATATATGGCATTTACTTCATTATTGTTACTATTATTTTACTTATTTTGACAGGACAGAGAAATTGAGAGGAATGGGAAATGGGGGGGGGGGGAGAGACAGAGAGACATCTGCAGCATTGCTTAATCTGTTTGTGAAGCTTCCCCCTGCAGATAGAGACTGGGAGCTTGAACCAGGGTCCTTGTGTATTGCAATGTATGTACGCAACCAGACATGCCACCACCCAGCCCCTTTATATGGCATTTGGAAGTTAGCACAGAATGCAAACTATTGAGAACCCACCATTCAAGGTTATCTCAAATGCACCTGTTGACATACACTGGTTCTCAATCATGTTGCTCAAGAAGAAAACCATCATACATGCATAGACCTAAAAGAAAACAGAAGTACAATATATAAAATCATTCTGAAGTTAAAGCAAAAAAAAGCATGACAACACACAGGAAGCATCTTAATGTATGATCTCATTTTAATCTGGTAATTTTTTAAAATGCACTTTAAAATTAGTCTTTACAGAGTAACCTAGGAAATGGCATAATGGGTAAATCACTGGATTCTGAAGCATGAGATCCTAAGTTCAATCACTGACCCTACACATGCCAGAGTAATGCTCTGATTCTCAAACCCACCCCACCATTGACAAATATTTTTTTAAAAATTCTGCATAAACTTTACTGCTATTCCATCTGTTCAGATAATATACACAGTTCTGTACAGGCTAAAGAACACTATATAATATTCACATCATAGAGAAAGAACTTCCAAAGATCTCAAAATAGCCTTAATAGCTTAAAACAAAGAATGCCAGCAGAAGAAGGGTTCATTTTTATAATGCAATGTAAGAATTCACAAGAGACGAGTGATGCAACAATCAGCAACTCCATGCTTCTCACCAACCTGTCCATGTCCCAAACAATCTTAAAAAACACTGCATATTAAATCACATTCACTCATTATCCCTCCCTCCCCCCCCAAAAAAAGAGATCAGGGACTCTTTGCTAGAGAAACAGGTTTGTTTCTGAAATACTTATTTTGAAGAGTTACATATGAGAAAGAGGGTAAGACAAACCAGAGCACCACTCCAGCATATGTGGTGCTGAGGATCTAACCAAAAACTTTAGACACACATATCCAGTGCTCTCTTAGTTGTGCAATTTCTCCAGCCACTGGGATGACAGGTTTTAATTTAGCAAAACCACCTGATTAAAAGTAGGAGGGTGGGGGAGCTTACACTGATGTCTCAGATAATCTGCTAACGATATTCCCCATGAACACAAGAGGAAAAGGACAAAAATAAGTAGGAAGGAAAGGAAACGAAGACAAGACAACTGCACTGGATAAATCTAGTGGTCTGAGAGGTGGCACAATGCAAACTGGTCCAGCCCCTACGGAAAACACTTTGGAAATTCCTCAGAATACTAGAAATGGACCTACCCACCCTATGACCTGGCAATTCTTCTCCCAGAAATATACAAAGGAAGCAAACACATCTATCTGAACAAATCTATGTACACTTAAGTTCATAGCAGTAAAGTAGTAATAGCCCAAACTTGGAAGCAACCTAGATGACCGACAGGTGAGCGATTAAGAAAGCTACGATACATATATGAATGAATAGTAGTTGGCTCTTAAAAATGATTAAGTTATTTCCTTTGCCTCATCTTATATGGAACTTGAAGAAATCATGTTAAATAAGATAAGCCCCCTCCCCACTCCACACACCCAAAAGGGGGGTGGGAGAGAAGGGCAGTGGAGGGGTAATTCTGGATGGTCTCATTCATATATGGAACTTAGGAAAAAAGATTAGAAATGGAAAACACAAAGTAAGACATGGGCCTGAGTGTGGTGGATCGTACCAAAGCAAAGAATTCTAGGGAGGAGGGAAAGGGACAAGGCTTTGGGGCCCCGGGGCATGATGGCATAAAGGGACCCAAACTAGGGGTGAGTGTTCTGCAGACACCTGTTACGGGTAGACGAATACTGTACCCATGTCAACACTGTACTATAAACTACTAATCCCCAAATAAATGTATTTAAAAGGGGGAGGGGAGTCAGGCATGTGGCGCTAAGCGCGGGGACGGTGTAAGAATCGGGGCTCGAGCCCCCGGCTACCCACCTGCAGGGGAGTCGCTTCACAGGTGGTGAAGCAGGTCTGCAGGTGTCGATCTTTCTCTCCCTCTGTCCTCCCCTCCTCTAATTCTCTGTGTCCTATCGAACAACAACTACAATAATAAAACAAGGGCAACAAAAGGGAATAAATATTTTTTAAAAAACTGAAAAATTAAATAAAAAATAAAGGAGTCAGGCGGTAGGTAGCGCAGTGGGTAAAGCGCACATGGCGCAAAGTGCAAGGACCGGCGTAAGGATCCCAGTTCGAGCCCCCGGCTCCCCACCTGCAGGGGAGTCACTTCATAGGCGGTGAAGCAAGTCTGCAGGTGTCTATCTTCCTCTCCCCCTCTGTCTTCCCCTCCTCTCTCCATTGCTCTCTGTCCTATCTAACAATGATGACAACAATAATAACTACAACAATAAAACAACAAGGGCAACAAAAAGGAATAAATATTTAAATAAATAAAAATAAGTAGAATTCCTAGAGTTCAGGTCCTGGAACATGATGGCAGAGGACCTAGTGGGGGTTTGTACTGTTATGTGGAAAACTAAGAAATGTTATGCATGTACAAACTATGCATGTATTTACTGACTGTAAAACATTAATCCCCCAATAAAGAAATAAAATGAAAAAAAAAATAAGTAGAATTCCTGTTCCCAGTATGATTAAATTCATTAATGCCTATGCCAGTTGGTATTAAAAGTCTATATTAGGCATATGTATTTCACTGGGTGCCATTATCATCAAAGTTAAATAATAAAATCAGACAGTGAAAATCATTTTGTGCCCAGATTCTACTAGACTAGTTCCTCTCTACCCTTCAAATAATACAAAGACCTAGTCAGTGCTGGGGATGCTTTCCTTCACATTTCCACTACTCATGTCTAGGATCATTTTGAGAGAGTGAAAAACATAGACACACGAAGAGGAGAAACACCACGACACCACCCCACCACTTATCAAGTTTGCTCCATGCAAGCATTCCCATGTGGTGGCCAGGGAATCGAACCCTGGTCTTTGTGCAGAGTAAAGGTGTACTATACTGGGTGAACTACTTCTCAGATCCCTGAACTAATCCTCCTTAATACATAAATATGGAAACTAAAGTTAAGGAAAGTTAAGTGTCTTATGCAGAGATTTAAAAGTGGTTTAACGAAAAAAAAAAAAAAAAAAGTGATTTAATGGGGGCCGGGCAGTAGCACAAGCAGGTTAAGCACACATGGCCCAAAGCTTACTGATTGGTGTAAGGATCCCAGGTGGGCCCCCGGCTCCCCACCTGGAGGGGGATTGGATCACTTCACAAGCGGTGAAGCAGGTCTGTAGATGTCTATCTTTCTCTTTCCCTCTGCCTTTCCCATCTCTCTCAATTTCTTTCTGTCCTACCCAACAAAAATGGGGGAAAATGGCCTCCAGGAGCAGTGGGTTCCTAGTGTAGGCACCGAGCCCCAGAGATAACCTTGGAAGCAAAAAAAAAGGGGGGGTTAACTAGAATTATGCAGCAGGTGAATTAGCAATATGAAAGAGAGAAAGAAGGGAGGGAGGGACGGAGGAAGGAAGGAAGGAAGGAAGGAAGGAAGGAAGGAAGGAAGGAAGGAAAATCCACTAAAATGTTTTCATTGGCAACCAAAAAACCAGCTTTGCAGTTATAAAATTACGTACCTTATTTTCTTGGCCCCACTGCCAGATGCTAGGAGCTTGCATGCCAAAGAAAGCAAATGGATCCTTGCCCACAATTATTAAGCCTATTAATACTAGTTTGAAGACTGACAGGAAAGAGGCTATGTGTCTATCAAAGAAAAAGAAATAAATTAGTGATGTCATAATTTCTTATTTGCTTCAAAGTTCCACAGCAAACACACAAACATATATACACACAATTTCTACACACCAAATCCAAAAGTTAATTATAACTGGAGTAAAAGATGGAAACTTGGTTAAGCACACAGACTACAGTGCACAAGGACCCAGGTTCAAGCCCCTGGTCCCCACCTGCCACTGCCAGGGGAAAGCTTCATGAGTGGTGGAGCAGGACTGCCAAGTGTCTGTCTCTCTAGCTCCCCCCCTCTCTCAATTTCTGTCTCTATTCAATACCAAATAAATACATTTTTAAAATATGGAAAACGGGAGTCAGGTGGTATATGTGCATGTGGCACAAAGGACCGGCGTTAAGGATCCCAGTTCAAGCCCCCAGCTCCCTACCTGCAGGGGAGTCCCTTCACAGGCAGTGAAGCAGGTATGCAGGTGTCTGTCTTTCTCTCCCCCTCTCTGTCTTCCCCTCCTCTCTCCATTTCTCCCTGTCCTATCCAACAATAACAACAACAATAATGGCAACAAAAGGGAACAAATAAATATTTTTTAAAATGAAAACCATGGGTGGTCTGGGAGGTGGCGCTGCAGATAAGGCATTGGACTCTCAAGCATGAGGTCCTGAGTTCAATCCCCAGCAGCACATGTACCAGAATGATGTCTGGTTCTTTCTCTCTCTCCTATCATTTCTCATGAATAAATACATAAATTCTTTATTGAGTCCTGGACATGATGACAGAGGAGGTCCTAGAGGGGCTTGGATTGTGTGAAAGCTGAGAAATGTTACACATGTACAAACTTCTGTATTTTACTGTCGACTGTAAACCATTAATCCCCCCAATAAAGGAAAAAAAAAAAAAAGGAAACCAGGGTGCTGGGTGATGGCATACTTGGTTGTAAGCACATCTTAGTATGTGCAAGAACCCAAGTTCAAGTCTCTGTATACCCACCCCCTAAACCCCCTCAGGATGCAAGCTTCACCAGTGGTTAAACAGTGTTGCCGGTGCAATTCTGTCTCTCTATTCTCCCTACCCTTCTCAACTTCTCTCTGAGCTAGCAAATATAAGAAAAATTAAATTAAAAAAAAAAAAAACCTATTAGAATTTTGAAGCAAAATAAAATGTTTTAATTTCTTCATTGGGGGAGTAATGTTTTACAGTCGACAGTAAATACAATAGTTTGTACATGCAGAACATTTCTCAGTTTCTCGCCTAACAATGCAACTGCGCCACTAGGTCCTCTGCCATCATGTTCCAGAACCAAAACAAAATAAATCTTAAGCTGACAGATTTATAGTGACTTTCTGTAACAAACTGGGAGTACTTCATCTATTCCCACAATAAGAATGCCTTTGGGATGGGGCAGATAGCATGATGGTTATACAAAGAGACTCTCATGCCTGAGGATTCCAGGTCCCAGGTTCAATCCCCTGTACCACAAGCCAGAGCTGAGCAGTGCTCTGGTTTAAAAACAAACAAACAAAACCTAAGAAGACACATTGCTTAAGAATTGCCATTTCTGAAAAGGGAAGACGAACAAACAACAATTCTTCTACTTCTTAAAGAAAATTTACAAATAAACTTGCTATTTACTAACACAATATTCTGCCTACTGCTATATGGAACTAAGAAATTATAACCAATGAGAAAGTTCACTGAACCAAATCAGTAAAGTTTATGAAGTCAGGTTTTTGCCCCTTTCATTTATTGATATTTACTTACCTGTATATTGGTTGAGGGAGGTAATTCTCTCCTTCAATGCGGATGTCTGGGTACCGCTGGCTAATAACCCGCATGTACTCCTCAAACACCCGCCTATAACCTCAGGAAACACTGTAGAAAAACAGGAGTTAATGGTTTAGAACGATGGGATTTATTATGCAGTGAGAAAAATCTAACAAGTTATCTTTAATACTGTGTCAAGAAAAATTCAATTGATTGATGCTGGATCACATGCATGGAGATCTTAAGCAAACACACACTCTTTTTCTTTCTTGCCACCAGGGTAATCACTGGGGCTCAGTCCCTGCACTACAAACCTGCCACTCTTTGTGGTATATATACACAATGGAATACTACTCAGCTGTAAAAAATGGTGACTTCACTGTTTTCAGCCGATCTTGGATGGACCTTGAAAAAATCATGTTGAGTGAAATAAGTCAGAAACAGAAGGATGAATATGGGATGATCTCACTCTCAGGCAGAAGTTGAAAAACAAGATCAGAAAAGAAAACACAAGTAGAACCTGAAATGGAATTGGCGTATTGCACCAAAGTAAAAGACTTTGGGGTGGGGGTGGGTGAGTGGGGAGAATACAGGTCCATGAAGGATGATAAATGACATAGTGGGGGTTGTATTGTTAAATGGGAAACTGGGGAATGTTATGCATGTACAAACTATTGTATTTACTGTTGAATGTAAAACATTAATTCCCCAATAAAGAAATAAATTTTTTAAAAAATTAAATAAAAAAAAAAAAAGTCCAAGGGGCCAGGTGGTGGCGCAGTTGGTTAAGTGCACATAGTACTAAGCACAAGGACCACTGCAAGGATCCGGATTCGAGCCCTTGGCTCCCCCCACCTGCACGGGGGATGTTTCATAAGCAGCAAAGCAGGTCTGCAGGTGTCTGTCTCTCCCCCTCTTAATTTCTCTTTGTCCTATAAAAAAAATGGAGGGGAAAATGGCCTCCAGGAGCAGTGCAGCACCAAGCCCTAGCAAGAACCCTGGAGGAAAAAGAAAAAAGAAAAAAAAAAAAAAAGGTGCTTGGTCCAAGAAGGATGACAGAGGACCTAGTGGGGGTTGTATTGTTATATGGAAAACTGGGAAATGTTATGCATGTACAAACTATTGTATTTACTGTCGAATGTAAAACATCAATTCCCCAATAAAGAAATTAAAAAATAATAAAAAAAAAAAAAAGAAAAAGAAAAACAAGATCAGAAAAGAAAACACAAGTAGAACCTGAAATGGAATTGGCATATTGCACCCAAGTAAAAGACTCGGGTGGGTGGGTGGGGAGAATACAGTTCCATGAAGGATGATAAATGACATAGTGGGGGTTGTATTGTTAAATGGGAAACTGGGGAATGCTATGCATGTAAAAACTATTGTATTTACTGTTGAATGTAAAACATTAATTCCGCAATAAAGAAATTTAAAAAAGAAAAAAAACCTGCCACTACTGGCAGTCATTTTCCCCATTTTTTCCCCCTTTCTATTTTTGACAAGAGAGAGATAAATTAAGAGGGAAGGGGAAATAGGGGGAAAGAAAGGCACCTGCAGACCTGCCTCACCGTTCATGAAGCATGCCCCTGCAGGTGGGGAGCGGCGGGGCTCGAACCCAGTTCCTTGCACTTGGTAATATGTGTGCTTAACCAGGTGCGCCACTACCGGCCCCCTATCTTTCACATATTTAATAATGTAGGCCTCTCTCTATCCCCCTCCCCACTCAATTCCTTTGCTCGACCCAAAGTAAATGGATAAATGATTAAAAAGAAATAGTTAAGTGCATGGTAGAGTACACACATGTACAAGGCCTAGGGTTCAAGCCCCTGGTCCCATCCTGCTGGAGGGAAACTTCACAGGTGTGGCACTTCTGTCTCTATCCAAAATGAATAAATAAAACTACTTTTAGATTAGTTTTTATATCTCAGCTTACTCTAAAAATCTGAGTCCATTCTGCAAAAAGAATGATTAGGAAGACAATTATCAGCAGTCTGAGAGCAACCTGTAGTTAAGTGAGGATCAAGCATCCCCTCACTTAACCTGGAGTTAAGTGAGAATCAAGCATCCCCTCACTTCCATCATAACCTGTAAGCAGTTCATATAGGTTGCCACAGCAAGAAAGGGGAGCTACCCCACTAGAGTACATATATACAAGAGGGAGGGATATACTAGAAATGTTTGAGACACCGAAGCAATTCATGAAAGGCAATAATGATTAAGCTATCTTGTTTCCAATTTCCACAGTATCCTGATCTTTCTCTCTATCTCTTTCATTTAAATAAGCTTTAAAAAAATTTGAGAGGGAGTCAGGCTGTAGCGCAGCAGGTTAAGCGCAGGTGGCTCAAAGCACAAGGACCGGTATAAGGATCCCGGTTCGAACCCCGGCTCCCCACCTGCAGGGGAGTCGCTTCACAGGCGGTGAAGCAGGTCTGCAGGTGTCTTATCTTTCTCTCCCCCTCTGTCTTCCCCTCCTCTCTCCATTTCTCTCTGTCCTATCCAACAACGACAACAACAATAATAACTACAACAATAAAATAACAAGGGCAACAAAAGAGAATAAAGAAAAGAAAAGAAGGGCACCAAAGAAAAAACCCAGTGGTGAGGGGTAGACATGTAGCTTTCTGGGCCAGTGGGGGGTGGGAATGGGCGGGAGGGATGGGTCACGGTCCTTTGGTGATGGGAATGGTGTTTATGTACACTCCTAGCAAAATGTAGACATATAAATCAGTAGTTAATTAATATGAGAGGGGGAAATCAATTGTATGTCTCAAAGGTTCTCAGGAGACAAACTGAATCTTTTTAATAGATAGGCTACGTATTTGATATGCGGACTCTCTCAAAAGCCTAGACCAAGTAGATTGGAGGCTTCCAATAGCACAGCTATATACAAGATACTGGGTACTGTACAGCAAACCATAACAAAGGGACTTTTCAAAGTTAACCCAATTAACAAATAATGTGATGATAATATTAACTATTGATTGTCTTTTTGAACCCTAAGACAGCAGGAACCTCACATCTTCACTATAGAGCCCCTACTTCCCCCAGTCCTGGCACCCATGGATAGGGCTCACTTTCCCGTATGCTTCTCCCAATCCATACCAAATAATATTGCATCCGCCGATCACAACCTAACCAAAGCAACGATTGCCATCACAACATGCTTCACCTCAGAGTGTATCCAGAGACTTCACGTGTGGAATGACAACCCTTCAGCTTCATTACTCGGGTGAGACCTTTCCTTTTTATAGTACACTCTAATTTCATCTCAGGTAGTTCACTTTCTAACAAAGTCCCATAACCTAGACATACACCAGTTTCTGTGAGAGAGAGCGTATGCGCACACGTATCCATAAACTACTGCAAAATATATACCTGAAAGCAGGATTACACTAGAGTTTGCAGTGAGTACCTCCCCAACACTTCCTCTCCACTATTCCAATCTTGGGATCCATGTTTGCTCAACAAATTGTTTGGCTTTGTATGTTAACTCTCTTTTCAATCACCAGGTTCCAGATGCCACCAGGATGCTGGCTAGGCTTCCCTGGATTGAAGACCCCACCAATGTGTCCTGGAGCTCAGCTTCCCCAGAGACACACCTTACTAGGGAAAGAGAGAGGCAGACTGGGAGTATGGACCGACCAGTCAACGCCCATGTTCAGCGGGGAAGCAATTACAGAAGCCAGACCCTCTACCTTCTGCAACCCTCAACGACCCTGGGTCCATGCTCCCAGAGGGCTAGAGAATGGGAAGGCTATCATGGGAGAGGGTGGGTTATGGGGATTGGGTGGTGGGAATTGTGTGGAGTTGTACCCCTCCTACCTTATGCTTTTGTTCACTAATCCTTTCTTAAATTAAAAATTTAAATAAAAAAAAAAAAAAGGGAAAAAAAAAAAAATAAAGAAAAGAAAAAGAAAAAATAATTTAAGAGAGTGGTCCGGGAGATGGTGCAGTGGATAAAGCATTAGACTCTAAAGGATGAGGTCTGGAGTCCAATCCCCAACAGCACATGTACCAGAATGATGCCTGCTTCTTTCTGTCTCTCCTCCCATCTTTCTCCTTAATAAATAAGTAAAATCTTTTAAAAAAATTTTTAAGAGGAAAAAAAACAGTAAGATAGCTTGTTTTCATATATTAAAAGAAAGGAAAATATATTGTTAAAATATCCAACAGCATTTTTTTTCTTCACAGGAACAGAGTGAAACATCCTAAATTCGTATGGAACAACAAAAGAGACACATTAGTCAAAGCATCTTTAAAAAAAGAACAAACTGGAGGTACCATGCTTTCTGATTTCAAACTACAATACAGTAACCAAGAGTGGTTTTGGCATAAAAAAACACATTAATGAAGCAGAATCAGGAGTCCTGAAATAAACCTATTAGTGTATCTATTACCATTAACCTACAGCAAAGGGGCCAACAGCACACAGTAAGGAAGAGATAGTTTCTTCCGCTGGGAAGACTAGACACCACATGCAAAGAGTGAAACTCGACTACAATCTTATACACAAGTGGATTACGAACATGAATCTAAGAACTGAAACCATAAAACAGGAAGAAAGCACAGGTGTAACTGATAATCAGCCATTTTTTTGTTTTTTGTTTTAGATTTCACACCAAAAAGACAAGAGGATGGTGGAGAAGCAAAAACCAGAACAAGACCTAAAACTGTATCAAACTTAAAATTTTCTATATAGCAGAAGAAACCGTAAGCAAAACAAAGAGACAACCTATGGAATGGGAGAAAATAATTGCATAACATAAGTCTGATAAGGGAATAGTATCAGAATTCATAAATGCAATAGTAAAATTAGTACCTTATATAAAAAATTGGCTGGAGTGGTCAGGGAGGTGGCACAGTGGTAAAGCTTTGGACTCTCAAGCATGAGGTCCTGAGTTCAATCCCCGGCAGCACATATGCCAGAGTGATGTCTGGTTCTTTCTCTCTCCTGCTATCTTTCTCATAAATAAATAAAATCTTTAAAAAAAAAAAAGTGGCTAGAGATATAGCTCAATAAATGCTCTGTATTTATGTGGCCCTGAATCTACTCCTTGGTATCAAAAGGAAAGTAAATAAAATTTTACTTTATGGGGTTCAGGAAGCAGTTCACCCAGTACACACACTGCCATGGGTCAGGAGGACCCATACAGGGGCAGCTGCAGAGCGGAGGCCTGAGTGGTTCTTTGTTATCTCTCCTTTATCTCCTTCTAGCTAAAAACAAAAACAAAAATAAAAAGCAACTGGGAAACTAGGAGTGGTGGAGTGATTCAGGCACTAAGTCCCAGCAGTCACTAGGAAAAACAGAATGGAGATTAACAGAACTATTACAATTCAGGGTATAGAGTTAAAGAAAACGAGCCCACTACCTCAAAGAGAACTGCGCTCCTATAGTTACTGAAGCATATTATTATGGTAATCATTTTACAATATGCACCTAGTCTTCATCTTAAAAAGTGAAATATTCAGTCCCCCCTCCCCTTTATTTGATAGAAAAGAAAGAAATTGTAAGAGGCAAGGAAAACAGAGACAGCTGCAGTACTTGCTTCACCACTCGTGAAGCTTCCCCCATGCAGGTGGGCAGACAGGGCTCAAAGCTGAGTCCTTGCACATAGTAACATGCACTTAACCAGGTGGGCCATCGCCTGGCCCCCTTTACCAGTCTTTCTTTCCTTTTCTTCTCCCTCCAGGGTTATTGTTGGGGCTCAGTGCCAGTACTTCAAATCCATGGCTCCTAGTAATCATTTATTATTTTTATTTTTTTTCTTTTTTAAAAAGATTTTATTTATTTGTTAGTGAGAAAGACAGGAGGAGAGAAAGAACCAGACACCACTCTGGTACATATGCTGCCAGGGATTGAACTTTTATCCACTGCTCCACCTCCCAGACCATTTATTTTTTTCCCTAATTTTTATTAGGTATTAGAGAGAAATTGAGAGAGGGTATAGGGAGATAGAGAGGGAGAGAAAGACACCGGCAGACCTGCTTCACCGCTGTTCAAGTGAACCCCTCTGTACGTGGGGAGTGGGGGCTCGAACCGCAGTCCTTGTGCTTGGTAATATATAGTGTGTTACTACCCAGCCTCTACCAGGGTGCTGGACGGTGGCTAGACAGGGGTACACAAAGACCTGGGTCCAAGCCCCCAGTCTGCACCTGCAGGGGAAGCTTCATGAGCGGTGAAGCAGTGCTGCAGGTCTATTTCTCCCTCTCTCCCTATTTCCTCCTTCCCTCGTGATTTCTATGTCTCTAATAAATACTTATTTTTCAAGAAGAATTTCATGTTGCTTTTGATTTTACAAAAATACATATCACCTTTATGTCAAATCACACTGAAACCAAGAAGTACCACCTGATTTTAATGCTTCAAGTTTGTGCCAGTGGACATGGTTATCCAAAATGGCAGTTCTAACTTCAGTGCAGTATTTTGAGAGCTAGAGATCTTGCTAAAAACAGAAAACGAAGCCAGGGAGATCATGACTCTTCTAGCTACTGATATATTCCCATGTATTATTCACTCGTTCTCCACCTAAATATTAACTGCCTACATGTCAAATACATTAAGCAGTGGGTAACATCCTGGTGAATGGCACAGATTTAGACCCTGGAATGAGACCAGAACGTTGTGATTTGAGATGCTAGGTCCTTTCTACTACACCCCAATAGGACAATTAAATGACTTAAGTGCTCTCTTTCTGTCTAAGTCCCTTTTGCCCATAATTCTGTACTCAAGTACCTACAGTTTTATGATCTCCTAGTAACAGAGATCTCTGGTTCTTTCAGGACGAAGAATAAGACATAAAGAACCAATGAAGAAAGATCTTCAGCTAAATTTTAGGTTTGTCAGATTTAAACTCAGAGAGGAAACCAGGCAACTTAGAAGTCACTTTGGAGGGGGGAAGGCTGGTCCCACCTGCAGGGGGAAAGCTTCATGAGTAGTAAAGCAATGTTGCAGGTCTCTCTCTGACTTTCCCTATCACTCCTTCTCTCTTGATTTCTGGCTGTCTCTATCAAATAAATAATTTTAAAAAATATATATTTTAAGTTTGTTATTTATTATTATTGTTTATTTATTCCCTTTTGTTGCCCTTGTTGACAAATAAGTAATTTTTAAAAGTCACATTGGACATATTCTGTGTGTGTGTTTACTATGGGGGGCACTGCAGGAAGGTGTGAGAAAAAACATTTGATTTCACACAGAACAAGTCCTTACCTAGAGTTAACAAAAAGACTTTTCATGCCTGACGCTCTGGGGTCTCCGATTCAATCCCTAGCGATTCTGTAAGGCCGAGGTAAGCAGTACTCTGGTCTGTCTCTCTCTCTCATTAAAAATAAGTAACTGCTGTGGTCCGAGAGGTGGCATAGTAGATAAGGCACTGGACTCTCAAGCATGAGATGCTGAGTTCAATCCCCGGCAGCACATGTACCAGAGTGGTGTCTGGTTCTTTCTCTTGCTATCATTTCCCATGAATCAATAAATAAAATCTTTAAAAAAATATTAAGTAACTGTCTTTCTTGGTGTAGAGATGAAAATATTAATTGAAATTATTGACATGTACATGCCATAAACCCGTTTCAACTGACTTGAGTGATACGCCTAAAAGTGACTAAAAGAACAATTTTTTAGAACCCAAATGAAGAGATATGGGTAGCTCAGGACATCAAAACTGGTTGAGCTACTAGAGACGGTCCAGAGGCAGAGCTCAGGGCTTGTATGCCCGAGGCTCCCAGACCTCAGCACCACACGGGTGGGTGCTACGGCTTCTCTCTCCTGTAAAATTCTACCACATATCAAAAAAAAAAAAAAAAAAAAAAAATTCTTTTTAAAAGGACAAAAGCAGAAAACTTTAAAGTCTGAGAAGACTCTTCCTCTAGTTTTGAGTGTTTGGGCTCAAGAGACCCTTCATATAGTCTATGGAATGTGGTCTTTCCCAAGAAGTTCTAAGAGGCCTAACTAGACGCTATGTCTATCTATATGCAAGCAACACTACTGGCTACCTTCCTCCTAGTTGCTCACTTTCTTTTCTTTGTTTTTCTTTTTAAACTTTCATGAAATCTGTGTTCCAGACTATTCAGTACTGAGCTACACTTGTGTCTCTCAAAATAAGTAAGTCTTTGGAGTCAGATGGTGATACACCTCGCAGAACTCATATGCTGTTACCACACGCAAGGACCCAGATTCAAGCCTCGCAGGTGTGTCTCCACTCTTCCTCTCCAGTTTCTGTGGCCCACTCCCTATCATAAGTGGGAGCTGTTGCACAGGCACCAAGTTCCTGCAGTAACTTACCCTCATGGCGATACGTAATTTTTTAAAAATAAAATATATTGGGATTCGGGTGGTAGCGCGGCGAGTTAAGCGCACATGGCGCAAAGTGAAAGGATCAGGATGAGGATCCTGGTTCGAGCCCCCAACTGCTTCATAGATGGTAATGCAGGTCTGCAGATGTCTATCTCTCCCGCTGTCTTCCCCCCCCCCATTTGTCTCTGTCCTACCCAACGACGATACCAATAACAACAACAATGAAAATAAAGGCAACAAAAAGGAAATAAAATTTTTAAATAATAATGATAAATAAATAAGATATACTGAGCAGTCAGGGAGGTGGTGTAGTGGATAGAATCTTGGACCTAAGAGTTCAATCCCCAGTACCAACAGAAGAAGCCAGAGCTGAGCAGTCCTCTGGTAAAAATAATAATAATAATTAAATAAAAGAATAGTGCAGACTATACCCCTGGAATCTAATAATTCTGCAAACCAATGATAACTCACTACTAATACTTAAGGAAGAGAAAAAAAAGCCACTCTATCAGAAGAAGCCTAGCTTTAGGTCCAAGCATCTAAAAGCAAGCTGCTGTCACATGCAATTAACCCCTCCCTCTTTTGTCACGTTCCCTGAGGCACCAAGTCTCTATCCCATTCCATATTTTTTTAAATTTCATTTATTGTTGGATAGCGAGAAAGAAACTGAAAGGGAAAGGATAGAGAAAAAGAAAGACAGGCCAGGTAGTGGCACACCTGGCTGAGCGCATAGGTTACCGTGCACAAGGACCCAGGTTCAAGCCCCCAGTCTCCACCTGCAGGGGGAAGGAAAGCTTTGTGAGTGGTGAAACAATATTGCAGGCGTCTCTCTCCCTCATGATGTCTAGCTGTCACTATCCAATAAATAAAGATAATAAAAGTTTTTTTAAAGAGAGAAAAAGAGAGACATCTGCAGCCCTACTTCACCATTTGTGAAGCTTTCCCCATTCAGGTGGGGACCAGGGGCTTAAACTTGGGTCTCTGCACACTGTAATGTGTGCACTTAACCAGGTGTGCCACCGCTTGGTCCCCATTCCATATTACTTAACTAGAGCACAACTCAGCTCTGGCTTATGGTGGGTGTTGAGATGAAGTAACTTCCTGAATATCTTTCAGAGGATAGCGAGGCAAGCAGAATAAAAACCTGTACCTCTAACCTGCTGGCCCAGGAAATAAAGTTTCCCGGTAACTGTCTTCTTGCTTGCTATTTCTAAGTGGTATAGTCAATCTGACTTCCACCACTCACTCTAATGGCAAATTGTAAGAAAACAGTGAGTGGTTCAATTTCCTGTACGAAGCTATAAATTTTTTGAAATCATTTACATTTTACCTAAAGGCTTTGGGCTAAAATGCTTCATTAAACAGAATCGAGAATCCTGCGCATAGTATTCAGGCACTGCAGTCACTTAGTGTGTAAAATGGAGGGTCCCCGGTGGTGGTGCACCCAGTAGAAAGCACATCTGGACACACAGAAGCACCTGAGCTCAAGATGGCCCCCACCTGCAGGGGGAAAGCTTCACAAGCAGTTAAATAGTGCTGCAGGTCTCTCTCTGTCTCTCTCCCTCTTCACTCTCAATTTGTCTCTATGAAAAGGAAAAACGAAGGGGCCTCGGTGGTGGCACACCTGGTTAATAGCACACATGACCATGTTCAAACCCCTGTTCGCCATCTGCAAGAGGGACGCTCACGAGCAGTGAGGTAGGTCTACAGGTGTCTTCCTTTCCCCCTCTTCCCTCTCAATTTCTCTGTGTCCTGTTCAATTAAAAAAATAGGAAGGGGGGGCAGGTGGTGGCTCACCTGGCTAAGCGCACACACTACAGAGCTTAAGGATCTGGGTTAAAGCCCCTGGTCCCCACCTGGAGAGGGAAGCTTCATAAGTGGCAAAGCATTGCTGCAGGTATCTCTGTCTCTCCTCTTCTCCATCTCCTCTCCCCTTTGTGACCTCAATAGAAGTTTGGGACTATTAGCATACAAATGACGTCACCCTAAGGAGGTGCTTCAGAGAAGGGAGTGTACGGGACTTTGAGCAGGTCTCTCTCTGGCTGCTGCTGCTTCTCCTGGTCAGAAGCATCTCGGCGGTGCCATGTATCTGCCATGGCTACTTCTCCTGGGAACTGAACACGTGTGACTCTGCTAGCCGGTAAACTTTTAGACCCCTCTACGGCCATGAGCAACCTTTACCAGAGCTGATAACTGTTTATCTTATGGGACTAAACCTTTGATAACTAAACTCAGACTTTATGGACCTAGCATACTCTTTTTTTATTTATTTATTTTTTTCCCCCTTTTTTGTTGCCCTTGTTTTTTGTTGTAGCTATTATTATTGTTGCTATTGCTGTTGTTGTTGGATAGGACAGGGAGAAATGGAGAGAGGAGGGGGAAGACAGAGAGGGGGAGAGAAAGATAGACACCTGCAGACCTGCTTCACTGCCTGTGAAGTGACTCCCCTGCAGGTGGGGAGCCGGGGCTCGAACCGGGATCCTTAAGCCGGCCCTTGTGCTTCGTGGGCTTAACCTGCTGCGCTACCGCCCGACTCCCCCTAGCATACTCTTAACCCTTGATGATTAAGTGCTTATTTTGCCTTTTACCCTAATAAACCCTGTATTGTTTAAACCAGTTCCCAGCTCCCCACTGTGAATCCTTTCACACACCACAGCAGCCCTCAACCCCCTTTTTAAGTTAAATTACAACACCTCTTCTCAATTTCTCCCTGTGCAATAATACATAAAGATCAAATCTAAAAAAAATTAAAACAAAATAGGAAGAGGGAGTCAGGCAGGTTAAGCACATATGGTGCGAAGCGCAAGGACTGGCTTAAGTATCCCGGTTCGAGCCCCACCTGCAGGGGGGGTCGCTTCACAGGCGGTAAAGCAGGTCTGCAAGTGTCTTTCCCCCCGTCTTCCCCTCCACTTTTAATTTCTCTCTGTCCTATCCAACAGCAACAACAATAACTATAACAATAAAACAAGGGCAACAAAAGACAATAAATAAATATTTTTTTAAAATAGGAAGAAAAAAAAAGGCCTCCAGGAGCAGTGGATTCAGTGCTGATACCAAGCACCAGTCACGTTAGTGGCAGAAAAAAAGGACAATAAAAACTTTCAGACCAAAAATAAACCATAATTATGTTACATATTCCAGTTATGTCTTGTGGTTTTGGGGAGTAATGATGGTGATTTTTTTTAACCAGATTTCTACTCAGCTCTGGTTTATGGCAGTGATTATAGTTTACTGGATCAATTTCTTATTACTCCATTAAAAAAATACCTATTGAGGGATGGGTGGTAGTTAAACAGATTAAGCGCACATAGTGCCAAGTGCGAGGACCAGCGCAAGGATCCTGGTTCCAGCCCAGGGCTACCCACTTGCAGGGGGTCGCTTCACAAGCGGTGAAGCGGATCTGCAAGTGTCTATCTTTCTCTCCCTCTGTCTTCCCCTCCTCTCTCAACTTCTCTCTATTCTATCCAACAACAAAAAAAAAATGGAAAAAGATGGCTGTCAGAAGCAGTGGATTCATGGTGGCACCAAGCCCCAGCAATAACCATGCAGGCAAAATAAATATATATATATATATATATATATATATATATATATCAGAGAGAGGAAAGATAGAGCTACAGTATCACTTTGGCATATGTGCTACTGGAGAACAAGCTTAAAAACGTCATGCTCCGAAGTCCAACATCTTATGCACTCATTTTAACCAGCATGACCTTCAGGTCTTATTACTCCTAAAAAGCAAATTTCCCCACATTTAGTTTCTTTTTCACTGGCATAGAATTGACACACATTATTTTAATTTCAAGTGTACAGCGTAGTGATTTAACACGTGTGCACATAATAAAATGATAGGTCAACACACGACAGTACTTGCTGTCTTTTCTCACAACTTCTTTCTCTCTCACTCTCCCTTTCTAACCACAGCACTGTTCAGCTCTGGCTTATGGTGGTGGGAGGAGGGGGGACTAATGAAGCTGGGACTTTGGAGTTTGCTTGCATAGTCATTATGCTATCTAGCCCCCCCATCAACTTTCCAATTTCTGTTACCATATTGATTAAAATCTCCTCATGAGCATTACAATTCCCTGACTGGAAGTCTATGCCTGTGGATATATTTAGCTTATTTTAAAAATTAAGAACTTTTGTCACCTGGGAGGCGGCACAGCAGGTAAGACATTGGACTTGTTTTTTTTTTCTTTTTCTTTCTTTTTAATTTTTCCCCTTTTGCCCTTGCTCATCGTTGCTGTTATTACTGCTGTCATTGTTGCTGGATAGGACAGAGAGAAATCAATAGAGGAGGGGAAGACAGATAAGGGGAGAGAAAGACACCTGCTTCACTGTGAAGCGAACCTCCTGCAGGTGGGAAGCCGGGGAATCCTTAATGCTGGCCCTTAACCGGCTGTGCCACCACCCAGCTCCCAAGACATTGAACTTGTAGGAGGAGGTCCTGAGTTTGACCCCTAGCATGGCATATGCCAGAATGTTGCATGGGTTCTCTGTATCACCTCTCCCCTTCTTTTTCTCTCATACAGACAGACAAAAGGAGAAAAAAATAATAAGGGGGGGGCCAGGCAGGAGACTCACCCAGTAAAGCACACACCCATGCACAAGGGCCCACATTTGAGCCCCGTCACCACATGGAAGCACCTGCAGAGCGAAAAATGCACAAGCAGTGGAACAGCACTGTGGTCTCTCCTCTCTCATCCTCTATTCAAGTCACAGGAGCAGTGGCAAGCTAAATAAACAAACAAGGGGTGGGGGAGATAGCATAATTGTTATGCAAAGAGACTCTCATACCTGAAGCTTTGAAGTTCCAGGTTCAATCCCTTCCAGGACCACAAAGCCAGAGCTAAACAGTGCTCTGGTAAAAACAAGCAAGCATCTGTGGAATTTTACCCTTCCCTTCTCACACACACAAAAGTGGCTGGGGGGCCGAGGGCAGATAGCATAATGGTTATGCAGAGACTCTCATGCCTGAGGCTCCAAAGTCTCAGGTTCAATCCCCTGCACCACCATAAACCAGAGCTGAGCAGTGTTCTGGTTAGAAAGAGCTCTGTTTTCTCTTCTCTATGTGAAATAAACTTTTTTTTTAATGTTTTTTTTTAAAGGCACTGCTCAGCTCTGGTGGTACAAGGGATTGAACCTGGGACTTCTGGTGCCTCCATCTTTAAAGTTTTTTGCATAACCATTATAGTTTCTCCCCAGACACTAATCAGTATCAACAGCCAAATCAAATACTAAGCAAAGGCTGAACTGACATAAATCTAAGGGTGGGGAGATAGCTACAACAGAAACTGAGTGGATTATCCCTGAGGCACAGTGCGCTACAACAGAAACTGAGTGGATTATCCCTGAGGCACAGTGCAAGTCCAAGGTTCAACTCCCCAGCACTAACAGAAGCTGGAGCTGAGCAGTGTTCTGGTAAACATAAACAAATAGAAAACTGCTCTTATATTAGTTGTTTGTGCCTGGGGTAAAGCGTCCATATTATATGCAAGGACCAAGGGCACCAGGTCCCCACCTGCAGGGAAGGAAGCTTCATGAGTACTGAAGTAGTGCTGCAGGGGCCTCGCTTCCTCCTTCCCTCTCAATTTCTGTTGCTAATAAATAGGAAGAGAGAAAGAAAGAAAAAAAGAGAGGAAGGAAGGGCAAGTACAAGAGCCAGCCACTAGAAGTGGTGAAATTGTCCTCCGGACAGCTAGCCCCAGTGATAAACCTAGTGGCAACAACAAAAAACTCCATTTAGCTGAATCCTGATTTTTCTTTTCTTTTATGGAGGAGAGAGCTTCCAGGGATCAAACCCAGAACCTCTAACAATGAGCTACAGTTCTCCACTCCTACATTCTTAAAAAAAATTAAAAAGCAAAATTCTGTGATATTCTGAAGTTTACTAAATCTTCTACTCCCTATAAATTAAGTGTTAAAGGTTCCTGACTGAAGGAGTGATGAATCCCTTTAAACTGCAACCCTTGAGTGAATACTGAGAGGTCTGAGATGTGTGATCACACATATAGAAGAGTAACTGCATTGGGAGTCGGGGCGGTAGCGCAGTGGGCTAAGTGCACATGGTGCAAAGTCAAGGACCGGTGTAAGGATCCCAGTTCGAGCCCCTGGCTTCCCACCTGCAGAGGAGTCGCTTCACAATCGGTGAAGCAGGTCTACAGGTGTCTTTCTCTCCCTCTCTCCATTTCTCTGTCATATCCAACATTTCTTTCCACCTGCAGGGGTCACTCACTTCACATGCGGTGAAGCAGGTCTGCAGGTGTAAAAAAAAAAAAGTGTAAAGCATCATTCAAACTTTATGCCAAACAGAATACACATCACAAGAAAGGAAGCTAGAACAAAGAGACTTTATTGTAAGCTCTGACTAGAAAACTTGCATTTTAATCCTCAATATTTAATCATTAAAGTTGGGGGCAGGGGTAGATAGCATAATGGTTATACAAAGAGACTCTCATGCCTGAGGCTCCAAAGTCCCAGGTTCAATCCCCTGCACCACCATAAACCAGAGCTGAGCAGTGCTCTGGTTAAAAAAAAAAAAAAAGTAGTTGGGGGCAGGGCAGATAGCATATGCTTATGCAGAGACTCTCATGCCCGAGGCTCCAATATCTAAGGTTCAATCCCCCACACCACCATATATACCAGAGTGAGCAGTGCTTGGGGGGGGGGGGGGTTTAAGTCTAACTTGGCTAAATGTTTTCCCCAAATACAAAGTCATTAGACTGATCCAGTTCTACTGCTCAACTGACTCAATAAACCAGATATTCAATCACATTTGTGGTGAGCATTTTGCAGGTTTCAACAGCAGCCATATCTATCCTATTCACTGTGGCATCTATGTCTTGGCACAAAAGATGAACATTAAATGAGTATTAATTGAAAGAATACTTTAAAATAGAGTAGGAATACTTGTTCTAAGCTACTCTGCATGTGTGCTTTCTCCCTTCAATTCCTCGTGTTATGTTGCTATTTTGTTCTACTAAATTACGAAAGTGGTAAAATAAATACTATGTAGAGCTAAAATTGGAGTATTCCTTGGGCTGGGGAGACAATAATGACCATGCAAAAAATACTTTCATGCCTTCATGCCTGCGGCACAAATAGCCCTAGGTTCAATTCCAGCATCATCTAAGCCAAAACTGAGCATTCATGATAAATATAATACGGTATAAATTAGCAGAAAGGAAGTTAAAAAAAAAAAACTCTGACCACAAACAATCTCAATAATTAAAATGGTAATTATTGAGAAATTACATTGTATAGCACCTACACTTCAAGTGGAAGTAAAGGAATTTTCATATATTCTCAATTACGTGTTTTCTCTCCTTTCAGAGAAACCTGCAAATGAATATCTAAGAGATTCCATCAAGACCAGAAACCTCAATAACAACAACAAAAAACCAAACTAATGTCCCTGTACTGAATACGATATATGAATAAAGCGATTTCTTTAATATATTTTTTATATTTATTTATTTTCCCTTTTGTTGCCCTTGTTTTTCATTGTTATAGTTATTGTTGTTATTTATGTCATTGTTAGGACAGAGAGAAATGGAGAGAGGAGGGGAAGACAGAGAGGGGGAGAGAAAGATAGACACCTGCAGACCTGCTTCGTCACCTGTGAAGGGACTCCCCTGCAGGTGGGGAGCCAGGGGCTCGAACTGGGATCCTTGAGCCAGTCCTTGCACTTCGCGCCACGTGGGATCCTTGAGCCAGTCCTTGCACTTTGCGCCACGTGTGTTTAACCGGCTGTGCTACCACAATAAAGCGATTTCTAATTACAGCTTTAAAACAGAAGAATGCAGGCTGAGAATGCAGCTTAGTGGTAAAACGCATTCCTTACCTACATGAGGTCTTAGTCTCAACACCCTGTACCCCCCACCATCAAGAACATCCTACAAGCACTTACTACACTTTTGGAACAAATCTGAGCTCAAAGAAGAATATAATTATTATTATTACTTTAATGAGAGACAAAGAAACAGAGACCAGACAGCATAATGGTTCTGCAGAAGACTTCCCCATGCCTGAGGCTTCAAGGTCTCTGGTTCAACCGCAGCCACCATATGCCAAAGCTGAGCAGTGCTGATATTTCTCTCTTTCTGTTTATCTCTCCATCTCCCCCCCCATGCAAATAAAATTTCAAAAGGTCTGAGAGACAGACCCAGGTTGGAGCCTGTACCTACCTGGGTTGTGCACATGGCAAAGCAGAACACTATCAACTGAGCTACTAGACACAACGGACAGATAATTATAATATTTTTAAGGATTTTAGTTATTTATTAATGAGAAAGACAGGAGAGAAAGAGCCAGACATCACTCTGGTACACGTGCTGCTGGTGATTGAACTCAGGGCCTCATGCTTGACAGTCTAGTGCCGTAGCCACTGTGCCACCTCCCGGACCACAAGGATAATTATAATCTTTAAATCTTTAGTACACTTGAATATAGCAAAGCTGACAAAGTTGTATTAATTGGGGGGGGGGGGTCTGAGAACTTTTGTTTTTAATTTCTTTACAGCCAACAGTAAATAGTTTGTACATGCATAACTCTTCTCAGTGTTCCACATAACAATACAAGCCCCACTACGTCCTGTCATCCTTTTCCAGGACTTGCACTCTCCCACCCTAGAGTCTTTTACTTTGGTGCAAAACACTATATATATATATTTTTTTACCAGAGCATTGCTCAGCTCTGGCTTATGATAGTATGGAAGTTGAACCTAGGACATTAGGTACCTGCAGCATGAAAGCCACTTTTGCATAACCACTATGCTATCTCCCAGCCCTTTGACGCAGCTGATTTGACAATTTTGGTCCATACTCCCAGCAGAGGAGAAATGGTAGGGGTAAGATGACCAGAGAGCTCTGAACTTCAACTCCATCAAGACCCAGAGAAAGAGGAGGAAAAAAGCAAAGACACTTGGATGTTGTGACAGGTGTAGGTGTGACTTGGAAAGGAAAAGAAGATAGGACCATGGGGGTTGGGGGCACGGATGGGCAAATATACACAAATATACAGTTGTAGAAATAATAGTGACCCTCTACCTGCAACCTCAGAACTGCTGCGGATTCCAATGGAGGAACTGGGGATTCAGAACTCTAGTGGTGAGAACACTGCAGAGTTGAAATCGTTATCTTCTGATTTTGTAAGTCAATATTAAATTACTACTGCTAAAATATTAATAATAAATATGCAATGATCTGTGGTCCAGGAGATAGCACAGTGGATAAAGCACTGGACTCTCAAGCATAAGGTCCTGAGTTCAATCCCTGGCAGCACATGTACCAGAATGATGTCTGGTTCCTTCTCTCTCCTATCTTTCTCATTAATAAAATAAAATCTTTTAAAAAATATATGCAATGATTTGACCAACCTCTCCTTGAAGGGCATAAAAAACTTTGTCGGGGCAGCTGGGTGGTGACACACCTGATTGAGTGCAGGGGGGAGAGCTGTCAGTGGTGAAGCAGGGCTGCAGGTGTCTATCTCTCTTGCTCTTTTTTTAAGGCTTTTTTTTTTTTTAAAGAGCTCCTTTAAAAAATTTTTTTACTTATGAGAAAGACAGGAGGGGAGAGAGAGTGAGAAAGAGCCAGACATCACTCTGGTACATGTGCTGCCGGGGATCGAACTCGGGACCTCATGCTTGAGAGTCCAAAGCTGTATCACTGCACCACCTCCCGGACCACAAGGCATACTTTAAAGACTTATTTATTCATCCATGAGAAATGAGAGGAGAGAAAGAAGCAGACAGCACTCTGGTACATGTGCTGCCGGGGACTGAACTCAGGACCTCATGCTTGAGAGTCCAATGCTTTATCCACTGCGCCACCTCCCGGTCCACTCTCTTCCTCTCTACCCCTCCTTCCCTTCTCGACATTTGGCTCTTTCCTTTTTTTAATTGTTATTTACTATTGGATAGAGAGAGAAATAAATTGAGTCGGGAGAAAAAGCGACAGAAAGACGCCTGCAGCCACGAGGCTTCCCCCCTGCAGGTGGGGGGGCCAAGGACTTGAACCCAGGTCCTTGCGGGCTGCTAACGTGAGCGCTTAACCACGCGCACCACCGCCTGGCCCCAACATCTGGCTGTCTCTATCCAATCAGTAAGGTAATTAAAATAAAAAAATGTTTGGGGGCAGGAAAAAAAATCGTTCTGCAATTTAACGATTTGGTGTTATGATAATGACTTTAACCCGGCGCCTTTTTAAGTCTTTTTCCAGCCTCCCCCGACTGCACGTGCCGGCGTTACAGCTCAGCTCCTAACGCTTAACCCACCCGGAGCCGGGAGCCGTCGGGGCCGCACGAGCCGCGGCCGGAGAAGCTGCAGGCGCCGCCGCCGGGGCGGGCAAGACCGGCGGCCGCGGGGCGGGTGCGGGTGGCGGCGCGAGCAGCCGAGCCCCGGCGGCGATGGCGGATCCCGGCTGCCCCGGGCCCAGCGGGCAGCGTCCGCCGCCGCCTCCCCCAACAGTCACCGCGGCGGCGCCCTGCACCCGCCTGGATGAACCTTCGCCCAGCGGGGCGAGCGGCCTCCCCGCACAGCCCGGGGAGAGAGAGCCGGGGGACAGGCGACCGGCCGGCAGGTCCCGTTCGCTGTGCCCTCCGCTTCGCCCCCACGCCGCACGCCCACCGTCCTCGGAAGCCCGAGCCGGCGTGGAGCGGGGTCCGCCCGCCCGCCCGCCCGCCCGCGGCGGAGGCGCCCTTCTCCCCCGCCGGGGTGGAACGGTCGGCTAGGCCGCGAAGCCGGGGCCTCGCGTGGCGGGCGGCGCCCGGCGGAGGGAGGCGCGGCGGGGTCGGCAAACTCACCAGATCTGGAACTTGAGCAGCGGGCCCGTGGCGTACTGCATTTTTAGCCTCTTGCCCGGCACGCCGCCCAGATTGGTCGAGGCGTCGCTTCGGACCATCGCCGAAGCCGCCATCAAGAGAAGAAGCAAAAGCCGCATCGTCACGGAGCGCGCTGCCTCTCAGCCGCCCTCACAGTGACTGCAGCCAAGCCAGGCCGAAGGGAGGGCCAGCCGCTCCCCACTGCGCAGGCGCCGTCGGCCAAGGTCGCGGAGGGAAGCGGAAGTGCGCCTGCGCGGCTGGTCGCCTGCTCAGCCCCCGCGCCTGCGCACAGTTCGGAGGCAGCGCTGACCCGTCTGGTGGTGCTGACCCACCATCTTGACTGTGTGCGGATAGTGCTTGGGAATCTGATACTCAAGAGGGGAGCCTCGCAGGTGGAAGAACGTCAAAAGAGCCTATTTATTATTTTTATTTTTCTTAGGTCCCGGCAATTTTGGACTGTTCTTGCAGTTTCATTAACGCAGACATTTAGCTGTCTGCAACACTCAGGGACATCAATTAGCAGCCTTGATTCAGGTGTAGAAAATAAAAAGAGAGGGGAGTCGGGCTGTAGCGCAGTGGGTTAATTGCAGGTGGCGCAAAGCACAAGGACCGGCATAAGGATCCCGGTTCGAACCCCGGCTCCCCACCTGCAGGGGAGTCCCTTCACAGACGGTGAAGCAGGTCTGCAGGTGTCTATCTTTCTCTCCTCCTTTCTGTCTTCCCTTCTCTCTCCATTTCTCTCTGTCCTATCCAACAACGACAATAATAACTACAACAATAAAACAACAAGGGCAACAAAAGGGAATAAATAAATAAAATAAATATTTAAAAAAAGAAAATAAAAAGAGAAAGCCAGGCCCTTCCAGTTCTAATGCATATCAACTCTTGATACGCTTTTTCTCCAATTTTGCAATAGTTATCTCTCCTAAAAGAATACAGTTTTTGTTTTGTTTTTTTACCAGAGCACTGCTCACTCAGTTCTGGTTGGGGTGGTGCGGGGGATTGAACTTTGGGACTTCGGAGCCCAAAAGGGTCTCTGCAGAACCATTACGTTATCTACCCCCGAAAAAATAAGAGTTTTTTCTTCACATACATATTTTTAAAATATTTATTTCCTTTTTGTTGCCCTTGCTGTTTTTATTGTTTTAGTTATTGTTATTGATGTTGTTCTTGTTGGATAGGATAGACAGGAGGGGAAGACAGAGAGGGGGAGAGAAAGACAGACACCTGCAGACCTGCTTCACTGCTTGTGAAGTGACTCCCCTGCAGGTGGGGAGCCGGGGGCTCGAACCGGGATTCTTAAGCTGGTCCTTGCGCTTTGTGCCACATGCACTTAACCTGCTGCCCAACTCCACACATACATTTTTTATGTGTTTCATTTTAATGAGAGACAGAAAAACCAGAGCACTACACAGACTTATGATGGTGATGCGGGTTGCATCTGGGATTTTTGGAACTTTAGGCTTGAAAGTCTTTTTGCGTAATTAATATGCTATCTCCCCAACCAAAGGATATATTCTTTTTTTTTTTTTTTTTTTTTTTTTTTGTCTGTGCTCAGAACACAAAGACTGATCCTTTACCTAGGACCCCATGCTAAACAGCAGGAAGTAGAACACCACCTGGGCTTAGACCTCAGGAAGCCAGGCTCAGATGACACACACGGGGTTAATCAGAGTCCAAGGACCTATTTCTCTTAAAAGATTTATTTAGGGGCCAGGTGGTGGCGCACCTGGCTGAGCGCACATGTTACAGTGCGCAAGGACTCAGGTTGGAGCCCCTGCTCCCCACCTGCAGGGGGAAAGCTTCACAAGTGGTGAAGCAGTGCTGCAGGTGTCTCTCTGTCTCTCTCCCTCTCTATCACCCCCTTCCCTCTCAATTTCTGACTGTCTCTATCCAACAGATAAAGATTTAAAAAAAAAAAGATTTATTTATGCCCCCCACCTGCAGGGGGGCGGTCGCTTCACAAACAGTGAAGCAGGTCTGCAGGTGTCTTTCTCTCCCCTTCTGTCTTCCCCTCTTCTCTGCATTTCTCTCTGTCCTATCCAACAACAACAACAAATAATAACAACAACAACGACTTCAACGATAAACAAGAGCAACAAAGGGAGAAAAATAGCCTCCAGGAGCAGTGGAACTGAGCCCAGCAATAACCCTAGAGGCTAAAAAAAAAAAAAAAAAAGATAGAGGTTTATTTTTGATGAAGGAGAGAAAGGATTAATGATTAAAAAAAAAAAAAAACAGGTCTAGGCGCAGCTCTGGCCTATGTGGTGCCAGGTATAGAACCTGGAGCCTCATGCATACAAGTTTTGTGTTTAAATAGTGAGCTGCCCCCCTGAAAAGACATTGTGAAGGGCTGGCGAAATAACAATAGTTCCCTTGGGTAGTGTGCTGCTTTGCCATGTGTGCGACCCAGGTTCAAGCCTGGACCCCATCACATTGCAGGAAGTTTCAGTGCTATGATCTCTTTCATTCTCCCTTCCTCTCTCATTTCTGCCTGACTCTACCAAAAAAAAAGTCAATGGTATACTAGAATAAATTAATACATTTAAAAATTTTTTATGTATTTATTGGATAGAGTTAGCCAGAAATTGAGAGGATAGGGAGTGTTAGAGGGGGAGAGAGACAGAGAGACACCTGTAACCTTGCCTCACCACTTACAAAGCTTTTCCCCTGTGGGTGGGGACCAAGGGTTCCAACTCCCACTCCTTGCGAATTGTAACACATGTGCTCAACCAGGTGCCATCACCAACCCAAATTAATACCTTATTCCTTAATGACCTCTAATAACTATTTGCATTTTCGTAATCCTGACTGTAGTTCTAACCACATATCTCCCACAGACAGAAATGTCAGATATCATTTCTTTAAGGAAAAAAAAGAAAGGAAGGAAGGAAGGAAGGAAGACAGAAAGAAAGAAAGAAAGAAAGAAAGAAAGAAAGAAAGAAAGAAAGAAAGAAAGAAAGAAAGAAAGAAAGGAAGAAAGAAAAAAAAAGGAAAAAAGAAGAAAATAAACAAACTATTCCGGGAGTCGGGCAGTAGTGCAGCTGGTTAAGCGCACGTGGCGCTCTAACCGGGATCCTTTAGCCGATCCTTGTGCTTTGTGCCATGTGCACTTAACCCAGTACGCTACCCACACCCATATATATTTATATTTTAAACCCAGTAGCTGGGGAGATAGCAACAGTTGTAGCAAAACAAACTTTCAGGCCTGAGGCCACAGAGGACTCAGTTTCAATTCCTTTGGCACCACCATAAGTCAGAGCTCATCAGTGTTCTGGTTAGAAAATAAATGAAGGGCCGGCAAAATAGTTCCCATAGCTTTGCAGTGTGCACCATCCAGGCTGAAGCCTCAGTGCTGTGCTTTCTTTCCCCCTCTCTGCCTGTGTCTCACTCTTTCTATCTGAAAATGTCAGTCCAGAGTAGTGAACTCACTGAAAGGACCAAATTAATAATAAAAATGAATTAAATTAAAAGATAAAAAGGGACTGCTGGGGAAATGGCTCAATCGGTCAGAGTGTTAGGTTTGCATTCTGAGGTTCCCAGTTCAATTCCCAGCACCTCTTGTACCAGAGTAGTGCTCTGACTTCGCACTCTCTCTGTCTCATGTGAGACCTCCTATATTTCTCATTAATAAATAAATCAAGTATTTTTTAAAAAGTCTTTAAAAAATAAAAAAAAAAGAAAGAGGCTTTGGTGCTGATGTCTCTTTCAATCTCTTGTCTCTCTGCCTGTCTATAGCTAAAAAAAATAATAATAAATAAGAAAAAATACTTCAAAAAGTTAAATCTGGGGGTTGGGCAGTAGCGCAGCGTTTTAAGCGCAGGTGGCGCAAAGCACAAGGACCGGAGAAGGGACCCTGGTTCAAGCCCCGGCTCCCCACCTGCAGGGGTGTCTCTTCACAGGTGGTGAAGCAGGTCTGCAGGTGTCTATCTTTCTCTCCCCCTCTCTGTCTTCCCCTCCTCTCTCCATTTCTCTCTGTCCTATCCAACAATGATGACACCAATAACAACAACAATAAAACAGCAAGGGCAACAAAAGGGAAATAAAAGCAAAATTTAAAAAAAAATTTAAGTCTTGAAAAAAATTAAATCTTGGAGCCAGGAGGTGTCACACCTGGTTAAGTGCTCACATTACAGTGCACAAGGACCCAGGTTCAATACTCTGGTCCCCACCTGCAGGGGGAAAGCTTAATGAATAGTGAAGCAGGGCTGCAGGTGTCTCTCTCTCTCTCTCTCCCCCTATCTCCCCTCTCCTCTCAAAGTTTTTCCGTCTCTATCCAGTAATAAAAATAAAATTCTTTTATTAAATAACTAAGTCTTTAAAAGACAGTAATCCTGTTAATACCACTCAATGCTCATGTTTCACCTGTCTTAATATTTATTTTTGTTTTTTTATTATTAATTTTTAATATTTATTCCCTTTTGTTGTCCTTGTTGTATTATTGATGTTGTTGTTGATGTCGTCGTTGTTGGATAGAACAGAGAGAAATGGGAGAGAGGAGTGGAAGACAGAGGGGGGAGAGAAAGATAGACACCTGCAGACCTGCTTCACTGTTTGTGAAGCGACTCCCCTGCAGGTGGGGAGCCGGAGCTTGAGCCCAAGTCTTCGCGCATGTGAACATGCAGGATCAATCAAATGTGCCATCACCACCCGGCCCCCCTCTGGCTCTCTATCTGTAATTTTTGAATTAATTGCCCTCATGTGGTATCCAGGCTCAAATTCAGGGTTGTGATCACATACATCAGACAAGTGCTCTTCTGACAATCCAAATCTCTGGCCCCCAAACCACTTTAAAAAATAATAAATCTTGGGTGGGGGAGATAGCATAATGATTATGCAAACAGACTCTCATGCCTGAGGTTCCAAGGTCCCATGTTCAATACCCCAACCACCATAAGCCAAAGCTGAGCAATGCTCTGGACAAATAAAAATATAAAAATAATAGTAATAACAATAGTAGTAGTAGTAAATCTATACTAGCTTTCCCATTTAAGTTTCTTATAATAACTACTTGTATTAGTACCTCTATGGGAAAACACCATTTTATAAACGGTTAGCCTACACATTTTGGTACATATTTCACTTGTAGCCAAAAGGTGATGGCTGACAACTGAAGAGGGCTAAGGTTAATAAATAGCAGGGGGGCAGGGAGGTAACATAATGGTTCTGCAAAAGTTCTGAAGTTCTAAGCATCACCTTATGCCAGAACTGTGGACTGCTCTGGAAACAAGTACCGGTAAGGAGATAAAGAAGATGAGGTCAAACATTTGACAGTGCAGAAAAACAAGCAGCACCCATGCTACTAGCTAGGTTCTAAAATTTCTAGTGCCTTAATACTTTATACGCTGATCTATGGTGCCCTCTAGTGGCCATTTAAGGAACTGTACTTTGGGCAAACCGATAGGTAACAATGATTTACAAATTCATTTAAAAACATATATGTATCAAGAGAACTCAGCAAACTTAGCACCAAAAAAGCAAATGACCCCATCCGAAAATGGGCAGAGGATATAAGACATTCACTTCAGAGGAGATCCAAAAGGCTAACAAACATATGAAAAACTGTTCCAGGTCGCTTCTTCTTCTTCTAGCGTTTGCCCTTCTTCCGTAGCCAGTCAACAGCGTCAGGTTGAGCCTGATGTAAAGTTTCGAGACCTCCAGGTCGCTGATTGTCAGAGAGATGCAAATAAAGACAGCATTGCGATACCACCTCACTCCTGTGAGAATGGCATACATCAAAAATGACAGCAGCAACAAATGTTGGAGAGACTATGGGGACAGAGGAACCCTTCTACACAGCTGGTGGGAATGTAAATTGGTCCAGCCTCTCTGGACAGCAGTCTGGAGAACTCTTACAAGGCTAGACATGGACCTTCCATATGACCCAGTAATTCCTCTCCTGGGATTATACCCCAAGGACTCCATAACACCCAACCAAAAAGAGGTGTGTACTCCTATGTTCATAGCAGCACAATTCATAATAGCTAAAACCTGGAAGGATCCCAGGTGCCCAACAACAGATGAGTGGCTGAGAAAGCTGTGGTATATATACACAATGGAATACTATGCAGCTATTAAGAACAATGAGCCCACCTTATCTGACCTATCTTGGACAGAGCTAGAAGGAATTATGTTAAGTCAGCTAAGTCAAAAAGATAAAGATGAGTATGGGATGTCCCCACTCATCAACAGAAGTTGAGAAAGAAGAACAGAAAGGGAAACTAAAAGCAGGATCTGATTAAATAGAGAGCAGAGCACCAATGTAAAAACACTGTGGTGAAGGGGAGGGTGGCCATTGGGCTTCCCGGCACGGTGGATGGTGGGGGGGCAGGGGTGGGTGGTGGGGATGGGACACAGTCTTTTGGTGGTGGGAGTGGTGTTTATATACAATCCTATTAAAGTGTAAACATTATATAAACCACTATTTAATTAATATGAGAGGCGAAAAACTGATGATATGTCTAGAACTTCTTAAAACACAGACTGAGTCTTTTTAATACATAGGCTGTCTTTGATCTGTTCTCTCCCAAAAGCCTAGACCAGGAAGAACAGAAGCAACCGACAGCACAGCTATATACAAGATGCTGGGTACTATACCCCAAACCCTATCAAAGGGACTTTCCAAAGTTAACCCTATCACCAAATAATGTGATGATAACAATAACTATCCACTGTCTTCTTGAACCCTAAGACAACAGGAACCTCACATTTCCACTATAGAGCCTATATTTCCCCCAGTCCTGGAACCTTTTCTGCATGCTGCTCTCAATTCAAATCAAATAATATTGCATCCGCAGATCACAACCTAATCAACACAACGAGTGCCACCCCAGCATGCTTCACTTCAGACTATGACCAGAGACTTCAGGTCATCACTCGGGTGAGACCTTTCCTTTCATAGTATTCTCTAATTCCATTCCAGGTGTTCCACTCCCCAATAAAGTCCCCAAACCTAGATATAGTCCAGGTCCCCTGAGATAGAGCATAGGTTCACCCATGCCCATAAACTAGGGGAAAAAATATATATACCTGAAAGCAGAAGTACACAAGAGCATGCAGGGAATACCCCCAACACTTCATCTGCACTATTACAGTCTTTAGGTCCATGATTGTTCAACAATTTGTTTGGCTTTGTATGTTAACTCTCTTTTCAGCCACCAGGTTCCGGATGCTGACCAGACTTCCCTGGACAGAAGACCCCATCAATGTGTACTGGAGTGCCATTTCCTCAGAGCCCCACCCTACTAGGGAAAGAGAGAGGCAGACTGGGAGTATGGATCAACCAGTCAATGCCCATGTTCAGTGGGGAAGCAATTACAGAAGCCAGACCTTCCACCTTCTGCAACCCACAATGACCCTGGATCCATACTCCCAGAGAGATAGAGAATGGGAAGGCTATCAGGGGAGGGGAGGGGATATGGAGATCGGGTTATGGGAATTGTGCAGAATTGTACCCCTCTTATTCTATGGTTTTGTTAATGTCTCCTTTCCTAAATAAGTAAAAAAAAAATAAAAAATAAAAAAATAAAATAAATTAAAAAACAAAAAAAAATGTATATAAAAACATATATGTATGGATGATGGTGGTGCACTAGTTAAGCACACACGATGTTGAAGGGCTTGGGTTCAAGCCCCCAGTTCCCACCTGCAGGGGGGAAGCTTCATGAGTTGGAGAAGCAGGTCTGCAGGTGTCTCTCTCTCCTTATGTCCCCACGCCTTCTATCTCAGTCTGTCTTTACCCAATAAACAAACTTTTTTTTTTTGCTCTAGGGTTATTACTGGGGTTCAGTGCCCACACTACAAACCCACTGCTCCTGGTGGCCATTTCTTCCATTTTATTCGTTAGGACAGTGAGAAATTGAGAGAAGAGGGGGGGATAGAGAAGGAGAGAAAGATAGATACCTGCAGACCAGCTCCTCTGCAGGTTGGGAGCCAGGGGCTTGAACCCGGACCACTACACAAGTCCTTTGCACTTAGTACTATGTACGCTTAACCAGGTGCACCACCACCCAGCCCTCAACAAACTAACAAATATTTAAAAATATAAAAACCCAGGAGCCAGAAGATAGTCCAACAGGTAAGGCACATGCCTTGCCCTTGCTTGTGGTCCATATTTGAGCACCAGAGGAAAGTTGAGTATTGTGATGTCTCTTTCTCTCTCTCTCTCTCCCTCTAATTTTATTTAATTTGATAGGACAGGGAGAAATTGAGATGAGGACGGGGAGTTAGAAAAAAAGAACAATACCTGCAGCCCTGTTCCACAGCTCATGAAGCTTCTCCCCTACAGGTGGGATCTTCCTCTCTCTCTGAAATAAAAATGAAAATCAGTCTAGGCAACCTTACTACATTGAAAAGAAACACACGGCTTTTCTAACTGATGTCTTTGTAGTAGAACCATCTTCCAGAGACCAGGGAGATTGCTCAGTGCACGTATGTATCCCTGGAGCGCATGCCAGGAGATGCACATGCATTTGCCTAATGGGAGCGGCACTCCGACTTCTCAGTCTGTCCCTCATGAAGTATTTCATAAAGATAATGAAATACATTGAAGAGGAATAAATCCCCACCAGCGGATGGGGGAAGCTTCATGAGTGGTGGAGCACAGCTGTAGGTGTCTCCTTCTCGCCTTGCTCCCCCCTTTGATTTGAGGGCTTAATCAGGTGCACCACCGCCTGTCTCCCCACATCCATCATAAAGAAAAGAGGGGGGCTGGGCGGTAGGACAACGAGTTAAGCTAACATGGCACAGAACACAAGGATCGTGAAAAGGATCCTGGTTCAAGCTCCCAGCTCCCCATCTGCAGGGGGAGTCGCTTCACAAGCAGTGAAGCAGGTCTGCAGGTGTCTATCTTTCTCTCCTCCTCTCTGTCTTCCCCTCCTCTCTCCATTTCTCTCTGTCCTATCAAACAATGACAGCAATAACAATAATGACAACAACGATAAGCAAGGGCAACAAAAGGAAAAAAACAGCCTCCAGGAACAGTGGATTCATAGAGTAGGCACTGAGCCCCACCAATAACCTTGGAGGCAAAAAAGAAAAGGTAAGAAAGAGAGAAAGAGAGAAAGAGAGAAAGAAAGAAAGAAAGAAAGAAAGAAAGAAAGAAAGAAAGAAAGAAGAGAGAGAAAAAAGGCCTCTTGGAGTAGCAGAGCCATTGTGCAGGCATCCAGCCCAAGTGATAACCCTGGTGGCAGACAAAAACACAAAAGAAAACAAAGGTTTACCCCCCCCCACACACACACACACAGAGTCTAGGTGTGGTAAAATCATGCATACACATAGCTCCCAAATCATTAAAGAAAAAAAAAAAAAAAAAAAGCCTTACAAGTGTGTGCTTTTTCTGACTTGCAACTTCAGGTAGCAAAATCAGCATATGTATTTGCCTCTTTTCCTTTGCAGGATCCTAGAGAAAAACAATAAATCCCAGGGAAGGCTAGGAAAAGGCAGTTGACTGTGAAAGGATTGCAGAAAACAGAAAGCAGATGGGATGATGCGAATTGGCTTCCCTATCTGTCGTTAAAGTTCGGGGCTCCAGTAGGCCGGGCTAGCTTCGCGGCAGTAGACAGAGACTCGTGGACACACGGCTGGGCAGAGAAGCTGTATTTCTTTATTCACGAACAACGATTCAAAACCTAACTCAAACCAATCACCACACAGATCTGTCCTGCATCCTTCTCCTCTGGTGGCAGCAGCAAGAACTCTTGAAGTCCTTAGGGGCAGGGGGCGGGGAGAAGGGGGGCACAAAGCTAGCGGGGGCCAAACCACAATCTGGGGGGGTGGGAGGGGCGAGACCAAACCAATGTGAAGCATAGCAACACCTATCATTTCCGCAAAAAAATAGAACAAAGGTGAAGACAGAAGCTAGGAAAGCCTGAGGAATTTTAAGAACCCAATGGAACTGAAGAGTAAGGGAAGAGGCTGGCTGTTAAATGTGTTGGTGTTGTGGGTTGGGCAGTAGTGCAGCAGGTTAAGTGCACATGGCATAAAGCACAAGGATCACGGTTCGAACCCCCAGCTCCCCACCTGCAGGGTAGTTGCTTCACAAGTGAAGCAGGTCTGCAGGTGTCTTTCTCTCCCCCACTCTGTCTTCCCCTCCTATCTCCATTTCTCTCTGTCCTATCCGGCAACAACAATAACCACAACAACATTAAAGCAAGGGCAACATAAAGGAAAATAAATTTAAAAAATTTTTTTAAAGGAAATATTAAAAAAATAATGTGTTGGTGTCTTCAGTCTAACCAGGTGTTCAGTTCTAGCCGCATCTTGTCAGCCTCACAGGGCTGAACTCCCTTACTGGTGGGCTGTAATCAAGTTGGACAGGCTGGGGGATTTATTTATGAGAAACTGAGAGGAGAGTGGAAGACAGGGAGACAGACTGAGAGACAGCCAGAAATTGAGAGGAAGGGGGATGCAGAGAGGGCGAAAGAGACACCTGCAGTACTGCTTGACACTTAATGAAGTTTTCCCCAGGTTCAATCTCTAGTACCACAAGCCAGAGCTGAGAAGTGCTATTGCAAAAATGTGTGTGTGTGTGTGTGTGTGTGTAAACCAGAAAGGGAGAGAAGAGTGAGGCAAAGGGAGAATAGCACCATAACTTAGTTGCAGTAGGAACAGGGTTTAAACTTGTGGCACGCCCATGACACAGAAGACACACTGTTTTGATAAGCTATCTTGTCAGCCCTACAAAAAAACTTGACATTTCTAGGTAATGCGCTATTTCTTTTTTTTTTAAGTTTTTTTGTATGTTTATTTATTTTCCCTTGTTTTTTATTGTTGTTGTAGGTATTATTTTTGTTATTATTGATGTTGTCTGTATTAGGTAGGACAGAGAGGGGGAGAGAAAGATAAGACACCTGCAGACGTGCTTCATCGCCTGTGAAGCGACTCCCCTGCAGGTAGGTGGGAAGCCGGGGACTCAAACTGGTATCCTTGCGCTGGTCCTTGCATTTTGCGCCACCTGCGCTTAACCCATTGTGCTACTCCTTTTTTTTTTTTTTTTTTTTGCTATTTCTTTTATTGCTTGCATTGTACCAATAAGCTCAAATTAGTCGTAGTTTTTAAAATGTGATGTTTTGGGGGCTGGGCAGTAGCGCAGCGGGTTAAGCGCACATGGCACAAAGTGCAAGGATCGGTGTAATGATCTCGGTTTGAGGCCCCAGCTCCCCACATGCATGGAAGTCGCTTCACAGATGGTGAAGCAGGTCTGCAGATGTCTGTCTTCCCCTTTCTCCATTTCTCTCTGTCCTATCCAAAAAAAAAAAAAAAATCAAGTTAAAAAAAAAATGTGCCTGGTCTGGGAGGTGACGCAGTGATAAAGCTTTGGACTCTCAAGCATAAGGTCCTGAGTTCAATCCCCAGCAGCACATGTACTAGAGTGATGTCTGGTTCTTTCTCTCTCCTCCTTTCTCATAAATAAATAAAATCTTTTAAAAAAAAATGTGGCGTTTTATTTCATCAAAATCTGGTTCAATTTTATGGTCTTGGTATCCAAGGCTGACTGATTCAGAGAAATACTACTCCTTCTTCCTTCTAGAACAAAGGACTTCATTTTGCCAAGTCTGGAACAGAAAGGTTGCCATAGTCCTTCCAGTCATTTCACCATTTGGAAGTTCCTCTAGTGGTCAGGAAGGTGGCATAGTGGGTAAAATGTTGGACTCTCAAGCACGAAGTCCTGGGCTCAGTCCCTGGCAATGCATTTACCAGACTGAAGTCTGATTCGCTCTTTCAGCCCCTCCCTCTCTCTCATTAATATAAATATGGTCCCAGATTCGATCCCTATAACAAAATAAGTCAGAGTTAAGCAGTGCCCTGGTTAAAAAAATAGTAACAGTAAAATAAAACAAGTTCCAAGTTCACCTAGTAGAACATACTTACTCTGTGTAACTCCTTGAGTTTGAACCAGGTCACCAAGGGGGAGTGTCTGGGAGGAGAGCTCCATGATGGAGAAAACAGTGTTATGGTCTCTTCTCTTTCAGACAAACAAAAGGAATTTTAAAAAACGGTTGATGGAGGGGGGTCAGGTGGTGGCACACCTGGTTGAGCGCACATGTTATAATGCACAAGGACCCAGGTTTGAGTCCCCGGTTCCCACCTGCAGGGGAAAGCTTCATAAGTGGTGAAGCTGTGCTGCGGGTGTCCTCACTCCTCTCTCCCTTCCCTCTCAACTTCTTACTGTATCTATGCAATAGAAATATATAATTAAAAAAAAAAACGATTGAAAGGTTTAATACATACTATAGTATGAATGATAGTTGATAAAAACTATGAGGCTTCCAGGTGAAAAGGAATTTCACTGTCTCAGGATGGACTTTTCAACATTTTATTAGAAAGACAAAATATTAAAGCAATACAAACGTAATCTAAGCTCCTAGTATGAGAACTGAGCTAATACTGAAAGAAACTATATACTTGGTGTCATTTTTGACTATATCAAGTTTTTTTACATTTTATTTTTAATATTTATTTTCCCTTTTGTTGCCCTGCTTGTTTTTTCCCTTTTGTTGCCCTGCTTGTTTTT